>NC_133326.1:465800871-466100871 GCF_042186555.1 Aquarana catesbeiana | reverse complement strand
GTTCTTCTGATCCTATTAGTACCGCAGGCAGCTGTAGTATTTACAAGTTAGTGTAGTGCGTCCTCTGCACAGTGTGCACCTAAAGCTACCTGAAGAAAATTGGTGGTGTTCTTCTGATCCTATTAGTACAGTACCGCAGGCAGCTGCAGTATTTACAAGTTAGTGTAGTGCGTCCTCTGCACAGTGTGCACCTAAAGCTACCTGAAGACAATTGCTATTGTTCTGCTCCTATTAATACCACAGGCAGGCAGCTACAGTATTTACAGTTAGTGTACTGCGTCCTCTGCACAGTGTGCACCTAAAGCTACCTGAAGACAATTGCTGGTGTTCTCATACTAATAATACTACAGGCAGGCAGTTTATTCTGCTAGCTGCAGTATCAGTATATATATACATCCCAGCTTTGCGCAGCTACATGTCACTGCAGGCCATTAGTATGTTTGAAAGGCCAACAAGGAGAGGCAAACAGTCACAAGCCAATAAAAGAGGGCAAGCAGGCTCTGTGTCTAGAGGCAACAGTGTTTTTCGTGGAGACGGTGCATCCTCATCAGCACGTGGCCATGGGACACGCTTGTCCTTTTTTTTCGGCAGCTGGCCGTGTTGAGCCGCAACATGCGGAAGATTTGGTAGAGTGGATGACCAAGCCTTCTTCATCCTCCTCATCCTCTCTCACCTAGGCTCAGGGTACTTTGTCTGGCAAAGCAGCTGCCAACGTGGCCTCTTCCCTCGGCTCAATGGCATCAGTCACTCCTTCCCTAGCCCTACCATGTCCTCCTGAGGAGTCCCCCAAACTGTTTGATCACAGTGTTGGGTACATGCTCCAGGAGGATGCCCAGCTTTTTGAAGGCTCTTATGATGGTACCCAGCTAGAGGAAGGCAGTAACGTGAGCCCAGAGAGAGGAGGTGCCCAAGAAGGACAGCAATCTGGCAGTCATGTTCCCCCAGCTGCAGCATACTGCCAGCTTTGCTCCAGTGATGAGGAGGGAGGGGATGATGAGGTCACTGACTCCACGTGGGTGCCTGATAGGAGAGAGGAGGAGGAGGAGGAGGCACATCACCAAAGAATATTGAAAAATAATCCATAAGTGACAATCTGTGATAAAAAACTAATTAATAAAGTGCAGCGTGCATAAATAACGCTGGAACCAAAGTGCATACATAAACTGCAAAAGTGCACGCTATTTCCAAAAAAATATATAAATAAATGAAAATGAAGCGATGAATATAAAATATCAAACATATAACACAGTGTCCATCAATGGTGTCATCCAGCATGCTCATCCAAAGTGTGTAACTGAAAAACCATGCTTCGGTGCACTCCAGTGACCCCCAAAAGCTTATGCGCTCACCTCAGAGCGTGTGACACAGTAGCTAAACTATGTCCAAACATGCTTTGTAGCCACTCCTGGGCTCTATAATGAAGTGCAGGTGCCGATCTCCAGCTGGTTCAGTCAGTATCGTTCCAAACCATAATAAGAAAAAACTCCATAGTGTAATAACGCAAGGATTTATTTTTAAAAAAACACACATTCCCCACAATGGGATACTCATATTGCACAGATGCGTGAGTGCACCAATCTATTCCAGGCTTTTAGTGTGTAGTATGGTATGCTTGTCTACTCTATGCCTCCGTGCTGTCAGCTCTATCCTGGCCCCTCCCCAGGGGCGGTCCTTGCGTTATTACACTATGGAGTTTTATATGGAGTTTATATGCTTTCTTTAACAGAGAGCGGGAATAGCCTCTCAAGAGAAGCCTGTCTCTGAGTGCGGCAGCTTCAATCAAATATGTCTGCTGATCCAAGCAGTTCCGTCTCAGCCTCAAATATTGGCTGTAGGGGATTGCGCGGAGTAGTGGTTGGGGGTGAGAGCTAGAGGCATGTAAGATGGTGTTGCCCGCGGTGGGTTTACGAAAGAGGCCACTGGAGAGGGTCCCATCAGGGTTCTTACTGATAGTAGTATCCAGAAATGTAATGCTATATTGGCTATGAGTCACAGTAAATTTTAAATTGAAGGTATTGTGCTGCATCAATTTGATGCATTCGTTCAGTTCCCTTTCGGAGCCCTCCCACAACACCAAAATATCGTCTATATAGCGGAGCCTTCTCCCCTGAATATACTTGGGTATGTGTATCATCTCTCTTATATAATTTATTTTTATTTTTTTGTTCTTTCTGTTTTTATTTTAAGTTGTACAGAATGGTTTAGGATGCAGGCAATGTGCGCAATACATATGATCTCTAATTACGTTAATTTATATTTCATTATGTAGTGTAATTCCTCCTACAAGTTGCCCCTGATGAAGGGACTCTATGGGTAGTCCCGAAACGCGTAGGCCCAGGTGGAAGACTACACGAATATACATTCAAATTCTACATCAGTATATTCATCTTTTTATTATTCTATTATTTATTTAGTGTCATTGTATCAGACTTTTTTCTATGTGTATTTTTGTATATTTGTACCAATAAAATTGTTTTTTCACTACTTTGTTGCCTTCAAAGTCCCACCTATTTTTGAGGGGTTATCTCTTTTTCTCCTAGTCTGTTTTTGGCTCACAGGATTACTTTTTTATTTTGTACATCACCAAAGAGGCAGGATGCCCTCCAGGGGCCAGCTTAAGGGCAGCACACCGACTGCATCACACCGCAGAGCTCCGCATGTGCAGGGTGCTGCTGTCTCTGCGCATTATTCCAAAAGTTCTTTGGTGTGGGCCCTTTTTGAGATGAGTGCATCAGATCCCACCGCTGCTATTTGCAACGTATGTCTCAAGCATATCTCGCGTGGCTACCACATGCTTGACCAGACATATGTTGACCTGCCATGCAGTTCGTTGGCAAGCGTACCTAAAAGACCCACATCAAAGAACAAAGAGAACCTCTCCTTGCTCCTCATCAGCTGGGATCTCCAACCCCACTATATGTTCAGTCCTCCTTGAGACCTGCACTGAGAGGAATGAAGGTGTAGAATTAGGTGTGTCACAGCCAAGTACTTGGGGGCAATCTGCTATCGGTACACCGACGTCGGATTGTACCAGGCAAATTTCACTGCCCCAGCTGCTGCACCGCCGAAAGAAGTTCGCTCCCAGCCATCCGCATGCCCAGTGGTTGAATGCTAGATTGGCTAAATTGCTAGCACTTCAACTGCTGCCTTTTCAGTTGGTAGACTCTGCCCCCTTCCGTGAGTTTGTGGAATGTGTGGTTCCTCAGTGGCAGGTTCCCGAACGCCACTTTTACTCACGGAAGACGATTCCGGCTCTCTACCGGCATGTGGAAGGCAATGTCTTGGCCTCGCTGGACAGGTCGGTCAGCGGTAAGGTGCATATTAACTCATGGTCCAGCAGGCATGGACAGGGACGTTACCTATCTTTCACTGCACACTGGGTGACTCTTCTGGCAGCTGGGAAGGAGGCAGGACAGGGTGCAGTAGTGTTGGAGGTTGTTCCGCCACCAAGCCTCCAAAATACTACTAGTGGTGATTCTGCCACACCTCTCTCCTCCACCCCCTCCTCTTCTTCTTCTTCCTCCATGGCCTCTTCCTGTGCTGATTTGTCTTCGCAACCAGCGGTGCTCCGTAGGCATTCAAGGGGCTACGCAAGCACGCAGGCCAAAAGAAGCCATGCGGTGCTTGAGCTGGTGTGCTTGGGGGACAGGAGCCACACTGGGGCAGAGATTCTGTCAGCTCTGCAGGGGCAGGTTCAGAGGTGGTTGACGCCACCCCAGCTTAAGGCAGGTATGGTGGTTTGCGACAATGGCACCAACCTCCTCTCTGTCCTCCGACAGGGACAACTGACCCATGTGCCCTGTTTGGCTCACATCCTTAACTTGGTGGTGCAGCGGTTCTTGGCCAGGTAACCGGGCTTACAGGATGTCCTGAGGCAGGCCAGGAAAGTCTGTGTGCATTTCCGCAGGTCTTATAATGCCAGTGCTCAGCTGGCTGACCTCCAAAAGGAATTTAACCTGCCCAAGAACCACCTAATCTGTGACATGCCTACCAGGTGGAACTCTACATTGGCCATGCTGCAGCGGCTGCACACGCAGCAGAGGGCCATCAATGAGTACCTGTGCGACTATGGCACCAGGACAGGGTCAGGGGAGCTTGGTTTTTTCCCCACGCCAGTGGGCCATGATCAGAGATGCATGCTCTGTCCTGTCACCATTTGAGGAGGCCACAAGGATGGTGAGCAGTGACAGTGCATGCATCAGTGACACTGTCTCCCTTGTCCATATGTTGGAGCACACGCTGTGTGGAATAATGGACAGGGCACTTGAGGCAGAACAGAGGCAGGAAGAGGAGGACTTCCTTAGCTCTCAAGGCCCCCTTTATCCAGACAGTGTTCCTGCATGCCTGCCGATCACACAGGAAGAGGACGGGGAGGAGGAGGAAGAGGACGATTGTGTCAGCATGGAGGTGGAGCCTGGCACACAGAATCAGCAGCAGTCTTTAAGGGATCATGTACAGTCCCAAGAAACCCATGGACTTGTACGTGGCTGGGAGGAGGTGGCTGCAGATCATGTTGTCCTTAGTGACCCAGAGGACTCCGGACCGAATGGCTCAGCAAACCTACGCTGCATGGCCTCCCTGATCCTGCAAAGCCTGCGGAAGGGTCCTCGTATTCGTGGTATCAAGGAGAGGGATCAATACTGGCTGGCAAACCTCCTTGATCCATGTTACAAGGGTAAGGTTGTGGACCTTATCTTGCCGTCACAGAGGGAGCAGAGGATGAAATAATTTCGGGAGGCCTTGCAGAAAGGTCTGTGCAAAGCGTTCACAAAGACTGGGAGGTTAGAAACTCCTGTTCCTGGACAACATGTTGCTGAGGCTTCGGTCAGTCTAAGAAGGAGCGGTGGAGAAGGTGGCCATCTGACCGATGCGTTCAGACAATTTTTTAGTCCACAGCCCCAAGGTATGATCGGTTCCAGCAACCATCGCCAGCGTCTGTTTTACATGGTGCAGGAATACCTAGGGGCAAGAGCTGACTTGGACACCTTTCCCATCGAAAATCCTCTGGGTTACTGGGTCTTGAGGATGGATCACTGGCCAGAGCTTGCACAGTATGCAATTGAGCTACTGGCCTGTTCTGCATCCAGCGGAACGCACATTCAGTGCTGCTGGAGGCTTTGTAACCGATCACAGGGTGCGCCTGTCCACTAACTTGGTCGATTGACTGACCTTCATAAAAATGAATCAGTCTTGGATCATCACCAGCTACCAAGCACCTGATGCTGATGTAACTGAATATTTTTTTTTGAAATGTCAGATCCCTTCAAGACTGCCTATGCTGATGCTGAGTGACTATCCTGTTATGCTGAGTGACTATCCTCTTCCTCCTCAATAGGGATGAGCCGAACACCCCCCTGTTCGGTTCGCACCAGAACATGCGAACAGGAAAAAAGTTCGCTCGAACACGCGAACACCGTTAAAGTCTATGGGACACGAACATGAATAATCAAAAGTGCTAATTTTAAAGGCTTATATGCAAGTTATTGTCATAAAAAGTGTTTGGGGACCCGGGTCCTGCCCCAGGGGACATGGATCAATGCAAAAAAAAGTTTTAAAAACTGACGTTTTTTCAGGAGCAGTGATTTTAATAATGCTTAAAGTCAAACAATAAAAGTGTAATATCCCTTTAAATTTCGTACCTGGGGGGTGTCTATAGTATGCCTGTAAAGGGGCGCATGTTTCCCGTGTTTAGAACAGTCTGACAGCAAAATGACATTTTGAAGAAAAAATTCCATCTAAAACTACTCGCGGCTATTGCATTGCCGACAATACACATAGAAGTTCATTGCTAAAAACGGCATGGGAATTCAACACAGGGAAACCCCGAACCAAAATTTAAAAAAAAAAATGAAGTGGGAGTCTCCCTAAATTCCATACCAGGCCCTTCAGGTCTGGTATGGATATTAAGGGGAACCCCAGCCAAAATTTAAAAAAAAATGACGTGGGGTTCCCCCTAAATTCCATACCAGACCCTTCAGGTCTGGTATGGATTTTAAGGGGAACCCCGCACCAAAAAAAAAAAAAAAAACGGACGTTTTTTCGGGAGCAGTGATTTTAATGATGCTTAAAGTAAAAAAAAGAAAAGTTAAATATTCCTTTAAATATCGTACATGGGGGGTGTCTATAGTATGCCTGTAAAGTGGCGCGTGTTTCCCGTGCTTAGAACAGTCCCTGCACAAAATGACATTTTTAAAGGAATAAAAATCATTTAAAACTGCTTGCTGCTTTAATGTAATGTCGGGTCCTGGCAATATGAATGAAAATCTGTGAGACAAACGGCATGGGCACCCCAGAGCATTACCAGGCCCTTTGGGTCTTGTATGGATATTAAGGGGAACCCCGCACCCAAATTAAAAAAAGGAAAGGTGTGGGGCCACCAGGCCCTATATACTCTGAACAGCAGTATACAGGTGATGCAAACAAGACAGGGACTGTAGGTTTGTTGTTAAGTAGAATCTGTTTGTAATTTTGAACTGGTACATTTTTAACGTGTTTAGCTCCAGCAAAAAAATCTATTTTAAGCTTTTTGGAAAACATAGGGAAGGGTTATCACCCCTGTGACATTTGTTTTGCTGTCTGTGCTCCTCTTCAGAAGATTTCACCTCACTTTTTGCCCCAATGACAAATGTTTTTTGAAAATGTGGGGTTTTAAGTGAAACAAGGATTGGTGATAAATCATCAGTGTAAAGGAGAAACGTTTTTCCCAAATTAACTCTTACAGGAGAGAATTTCCCTTCCTAGGTGTAGATTTCATCTCACTTCCTGTTGTCTCCTTCCGTTTGCAAGTAGGAGTCGTTTGTAAGTTGGATGTTTGAAAGTAGGGGCCTGCCCTATATACTCAGCAGAAATTTGGGCCTTAGGTGTTGGTGTTGCCACAACACTGTAAGCCCTCTCAGGGCTCTGCTGTGAAATATTAGATCAAGAATTGTAATTACTTTCAAAGTTTTTTATTGAATTTTAAACAAAGCGGTATCAAGTACAGACATTGCTTAGAGACAACAAATGAAGAAAAAAAAAAGAAACAATAATGCAACAATACCTATCTTCACAAAGGATTATTCTAATATGCATAAAGTGGGTACATGCAATGACTAAGGGTTATGGCACCTCCAAAATTAATAAGATCCAATGAACCAATGGAATCCATGGGATGCCTCTTGGTACTCGGTCTATGCCAATCTACGCTCAAGTTGCCCCAGAAGACCCCCCGACACCCCTATTTGCATCAATCTGTGCTGGGGGAACCCTCCCAAGACCCCTGAAGCACTTCAAGGACTATTGACAATAAAAGAGCACCCCAGAATACAAGAGTGGCATTTTCGATTGTCCCATAGGCTCCTGAGGGAGGTTTTGACCTTTGGAAATGGGCGCCTTTGAATTGCAGTAACAGATTGGGCGAGATAACTTTTCGCCTACAATTTACAATAGGAAAATCCAGCAAAACAAAACAGGAGAAAAGGAACAAAGAGAATATAGAAGGGGGGGAGAGAGGGAAGGGGTCAGAGAGCCACTTAGCAAGCCTCACGAAGGAGTAATGTTGTTGACATTATCTTGGTTAATTTGTATCCCAGGGATGAGGGAGAAACCTATGTGGTTAGCCCAGGGTTCCCAGGTTGATTCAAACTTTGCCCTGGAGTTCAACAGAATACTGGTCAATTTCTCCTGAGACATCATCCAGGAGATTTTCCGCTTGGCGGCAATAAAAGAAACCTTGGGCTGTTTCCAGGCTTTATAGCAGTCGTCTAGGAGAATGAAATGGGTTAATTTACGTGATCCTTCAGAAACGCCAGGGATATTGGCATTCAAAAGGGCCATTGCGGGAGTTATGGGGATCTGTTACTTTATGAATCAGAGCGAATATCCTCCTCCAGAAAGACCTCATTTTAGGGCATTCCCACCATATGTGGGCCATAGAGCTATTCAGTTCACAGCCCCTGAAACACCGTGGATCCACAGAAGGGAACATGTGAGATAATTTAGAAGGTGTGAGATACCACCTGGTCATCACTTTAATATTAGCTTCTATTAGGGAAATATTTTTAATCCCCTTGTAGGCTCTGAAGAAGGATATCTGCCATTTGTCCAGGTCCCATTGGATTTGGAGATCTCTCTCCCAAGCGGACATATATGGGGTTTTGTCTTCCGTTTGAGCCAATGATTGGTATATGACAGAAATTCCACCCCTCTGATTCGTGGCTTGACCTATCCATGATTCGTAAGGTGTGAACCTAGGTGGGATGGGTTTCTCTACCCATATTTTGTGTAGAAAGTGTTGGATTTGTAAAAGCCTAAAATGTTCCTCCCTGGGGATGTCTAATTGTTTCTGACAAAATTTTAAAGTTAATGGGCCTGTCGCTGTAAAGAAGTGACCAATCCGATACAGCCCTTTGCCCAACCACCATTTGAAGGAGAGTATGTTTAGACCTGGAGTGAAGTCCGGGTTATTAAAGAGATGTGCCAGAAGACGGCATTTAGAGGTTAAGGAAGGTTGAGTCATTATTTTGTCCCAAATGGACATGGATTGTGAGAGGATTGGTGAGAGTATGGGGGGTCTGTCCTTGGAGGGGATCCATAGTAAATAGTCAAGAGTATGATTAGGGACTGACTGTCTTTCGATTTGGATCCAATCTGGTTTTTCTGTCCTGGAAAAAACAGTTGAGAGTTGGGCGATTCTTGTTGCCTGGTAATACCAGAAAAGTCTTGGTAACCCTAAGCCCCCTTGTGTCCGCAACTGGTAAAGAGTGTTATTTGGAAGTCTATGACCCTTTCCTCCCCAATAAACTTGTTGATTTTCCTTTGTAGAGATTGTAAGTGGTCCTTCTTAAGGATAATCGGTAAAGCTCTAAATAAATAAAGTAGTCTGGGGAGGAGTGTCATTTTAATTGAATGGATCTTCCCTAGCCAGGAAAGCTCCTTACTGCCCCAGGACTTTAGCTCTGATTCCAGTTTCTTATACATGGGTGGGAAGTTGGCTAAGTATAGTTGGTCAATTTTGGCGGTGAGATGAATCCCTAGATATTCTAGTGACGATTTAAACTTAAATGACTTTTTTATCGATTCTACTATGTCTGGTTTCAGAGAGACATTGAGGGCATGGGACTTGTCATAGTTACACCCTTAGACCTGACACCTTAGCAAAGGAGTTTACATAGACTGGGGAGGGAAGTGATAGGTGAAGTGATAAATATTAGCATATCATCGGCAAATAGGCCGCATTTATGAATTTGGGATCCGCAGGAAATTCCTTGAATATTAGGGTTGGAACGAATCGCCACCACAAGTGTCTCAATAGCCATGGCGAAAATTAATGGGGCACGAGGCACCAGCCCTGTGTGGTGCCTCGTGCGATGTTAAAGGGTCTAGAGTGATGCCCGCAGATTCGAATCTGTGCCGAAGGGTTGGAATAAAGGGAGTGGAGAATGCCAAAACCGCATCTCTCCAGTAACCCATACAGATAAGGCCATTAGACGGTGTTGAAGGACTTGTGTAGGTCTAAAGATAACAACATCCCTTCCTGTTTGTGGCCGTCATCCCATCCTGATTGTAGAAGGGAGACTAAATCAATGGCCCTTCTAATTTGATCAGGCCCCTGCCTCCTTGGTATGAACCCAACCTGGTCCTTATGGACGTAGTGGCTAGTAAAGGAAGAGAGACGGTTAGCCATTATTTTTGTTAATATTTTGAGGTCATTATTTATGAGGGAGATTGGTCTATAATTTTCAACTGCTTCGGGATTTTTATTGGGTTTGGGAATTATAGAAACGTAGGCCGCATTAAGATGAGGATCTAAGGGGGATCCTAGAGCTTTCATGTTAAAGAATTTAGCCATGTGGGGAGCTAGCGTGTCCACGAAGGCCTTGTAGTAAGGCACTGATAAACTGTCGGGACCAGGGGTGGATCCTGCTTTTAGATTTCTAACTACTTCCTTTATTTCCTCAACTGATATGCTAGCCTCCATAAGCTCCCTATGATCCTCAGAAAGTGTTGGTAGCAGAAGATCCTAAAAAAATCTGGATATCAAAGAATCCTTATTCTTGGTAGGTTTGGCATACAGGTTGGTGTAGAAGTCCCTAAAGGCTTCCAATACCTTGTTGGGGTCAGACGTAGGGGGGTGTCCTGGTATTCTAATTCTGGGAATACAGTGAGACCGTGGACGTGGAGACAATTTAGAAGCCATCATCATACCAATTTTGTCTTTTTGATGGTACAATCTAGCTCCACTCCAGCGGATATGCTTCTCCGCTTTTACCGTGAGAGCTAAATTCAATTCAAGCCTAGTTGCATCCAGTTGTGCTAGAAGGGTTTTAGAGGGGTTTTTCTTATGTCTGAATTTTAGGGCGGCAAAGCTCTTTTCTAGTTTTTGGATATCTATTAGTCTCTCTCTCTTTATTTAATAATTTTACCCCTGATGGTGGCTTTGTGGGCCGCCCAGAGGGTTTCGGGGGAGATCTCTTCTATGTTGTTGATAAGGAAGTATTCCTTTAGTGACTTTTCCAATTCGGATGTTATAATAGGGTCAGCGTGGCTGGAGCAATCACTTGCCTAAATTCCTGGTGTTTCTCCCCATAGGCCGCGTGTTGCTGTGCTGAGGAGATGCTGGCGGCCATCTTGGTACACCCACCTCGGCCTGCTCGGTCGAATTCCGGCCCCAGATCATGTCTGGCGGCTGGAATAAACATCCAGGGGGGTCCCAAAGAAGTCCCGAGTTCGGATGGGATGAGGGGGTTTAGTTTCCCCGGGTGCTGCAGCTGCTGAGAGGCTCGTAGGGCAGAGGTTCTGCGGAGCTCCCGGATCAGGCGTCCATCTTGGAGCTCACGTGCATGCGCAGTCCAAGAATTGTAATTACATGCCCCTGTTGGACAGGGGCAGAAAAATTGGGCCTTTGGTGGTGGTGGTGGTGGTGCTGGTGCCACAACACTGTAAGTCCTCACAGTTACTCTTGGTGGGTGCAGAAACGGGCCCTGCTGTAAAATATTAGATCAAGAATTCTAATTACATGTTGAACAGGGGCAGAAAAATTGGGCCTTAGGCACCGGTGTTGGTGCCACAACACTGCAACCCCTCACAGATACTCTAGTTGGAGCGCAGGAACTAGCCCTGCTGCAAAGAATTGCATCAAAAATTGTAATTACATGCCCCTGTTAAACAGGGGCTGAAAAATTGGGCCTTAGGCATTGGTGCTGGTGCCACAACACTGCAACCCCTCACAGATACTCTAGTTGGAGTGCAGGAACTAGCCCTGTTGCAAAGAATTGCATCAAAAATTGTAATTACACACCCCTGTTAAACAGGGGCTGAAAAATTGGGCCTTAGGCACTGGTGGCAGCACCCAGAACCAAAAATGTTCTTACAAGCTATCAGCATGATCATTGAGGAGGAAGATGATAATTACTCAGCATAACAGGATAGTCACTCAGCATCAGCATAGGCAGTCTTTGAAGGGATCTGACATTTCAAAAAAAATTATTCAGTTACATCAGCATCAGGTGCTTGGTAGCAGGTCGTGATCCAAGACTGATTCGTTTTTACGAAGGTCAGTCGATCGACCGAGTCGGTGGACAGATGCACCCTGTGATCAGTTACAAAGCCTCCAGCAGCACTGAATGTGCGTTCCGAAAGAACGCTGGATGCGGGACAGGCCAGTAGCTCAATTGCATACTGTGCAATAGGGATGAGCTTCGTGTTCGAGTCGAACCAATGTTCGACTCGAACATCGTCTGTTCACCCGTTCGCCGAATTGCGAACGATATGGGCCGTTCACGCCAAATTCGTGTGGTGCGTCACGGCCCATAATTCACTGCAGCATCGCAGTGCATTGCTGGCTGATGATTGGCCAAGCATGCACTATGACCAGCATGCTTGGCCAATCACAGCGCCGTCAATAGAGAGAGCTGTAATTGGCCAAAGACAGGGTGGCTTTGGTCAATTATGGCTCAGGGGGTTTAGAACATGCCCCACACTATATAAGTCCACCTGCACGGTGGCCCTGTGTAGTGTGTTCCGGCGTGCTTAGAGAGAGAGAGAGTGTCATTTCATTTGAGTTCGCTAGATTAGGCAGGACAGTCAGTGAGTTAGCTGCACTTACAGTGTATATATATGCATCCCAGGTGTAGTGCGTCCTCTGAACGGTGTTCAGCTAAAGCTACAAGTTAGTGTAGTGCGTCCTCCTCACAGTGTTCAGCTAAAACTACAAGTTAGTTTTTTGCAAGCTCTGCACAGTGTTCAGCTAAAGCTACCTGTAAGAAGGTTGGGGGTGTTTTCCTGATCCTATCACTACCGCAGGCAGCTAAATAAGCTACAAGTTAATTTTTGCGAGCTCTGCACAGTGTTCACCTAAAGCTACCTGTCGAAGGTTGGTGGTGTTTTCCTAATCCTATCACTACCGCAGGCAACTATATAAGCTACAAGTTATTTTTTTGTGAGCTCTGCACAGTGTTCACCTAAAGCTACCTGTAGAAGGTTGGTGGTGTTTTCCTGATCCTATCACTACCGCAGGCAGCTAAATAAGCTACAAGTTAGTTTTTTGCGAGCTCTGCACAGTGTTCACCTAAAGCTACCTGTAGAAGGTTGGTGGTGTTTTCCTGATTCTATCACTTCCGCAGGCAGCTAAATAAGCTACAAGTTAGTTTTTTGCGAGCTCTGCACAGTGTTCAGCTAAAACTACAAGTTAGTGTAGTGCGAGCTCTGCACAGTGTTCAGCTAAAGCTAACTGTAGAAGATTGGTGGTGTTTTCCTGATCCTATCACTACCGCAGGCAGCTAAATAAGCTACAAGTTAGTTTTTTGCGAGCTCCGCACAGTGTTCACCTAAAGCTACCTGTCGAAGGTTGGTGGTGTTTTCCTGATCCTATCACTACCGCAGGCAGCTAAATAAGTTACAAGTTAGTGTAGTGCGAGCTCTGCACAGTGTTCACCTAAAGCTACCTGTCGAAGGTTGGTGGTGTTTTCCTAATCCTATCACTACCGCAGGCAACTATATAAGCTACAAGTTATTTTTTTGCGAGCTCTGCACAGTGTTCACCTAAAGCTACCTGTAGAAGGTTGGTGGTGTTTTCCTGATCCTATCACTACCGCAGGCAACTAAATAAGCTACAAGTTATTTTTTTGCAAGCTCTGCACAGTGTTCACCTAAAGCTACATGTAGAAGGTTGGTGGTGTTTTCCTGATCCTATCACTACCGCAGACAGCTAAATAAGCTACAAGTTAGTTTTTTGCAAGCTCTGCACAGTGTTCAGCTAAAACTACAAGTTAGAATAGTGCAAGCTCTGCACAGTGTTCAGCTAAAGCTACCTGTAGAAGGTTGGTGGTGTTTTCCTGATCCTATCACTATATATATATATATATATATATATATATATATATATATATATATATATCCCAGCTTAGTGCAGCTACAGGCCATTAGTATGTCTGGAAGGCCAACAAGGAGAGGCAGACAGTCACAAGCCAATAAAAGAGGGCAAGCAGGCTCTGTGTCTAGAGGCAACAGTGCTGGTCGTGGAGACGGTGCATCCTCATCAGCACGTAGCCGTGGGACACACTTGGCCTTTTTTTCGGCAGCTGGCCGCGTTGAGCCGCAACATGCGGAAGACTTGGTCGAGTGGATGACCAAGCTGTCCTCATCCTCCTCATCCTCTCTCACCCATCCTCAGGGTACTTTGTCTGGCAAAGCAGCTGCCAACGCGGCCTCTTCCCTCGGCTCAATGGCATCAGTGACTCCTTCCCTAGTCCCACCATGTCCTCCTGAGGAGTCCCTCGAACAGTTTGACCACAGTGTTGGGTACATGCTCCAGGAGGATGCCCAGCGTTTAGAAGGCTCTGATGATGATACTTAGCTAGATGTAGGCAGTAACGTGAGCACGGACAGAGGGGGTGCCCAAGAAGGACAGCAATCTGGCAGTCATGCTCCCCCTGCTGCAGCATACTGCCAGGTTTGCTCCAGTGATGAGGAGGGGGGGATGATGAGGTCACTAACTCAACGTGGGTGCCTGATAGGAGAGAGGAGGAGGAGGAGGCACATCACCAACAAGGCAGGATGCCCTCCAGGGGCCAGCCTAAGGGCAGCACACTGACTGCATCACACCCCAAAGCTCCGCATGTGCAGGGCGCTGCTGTCTCTGCATGTTATTCCAAATGTTCTTTGGTGTGGGCCTTTTTTGAGATGAGTGCATCAGATCGCACCGCTGCTATTTGCAACATATGTCTTAAGCATATCTCACGTGACCAAAACATCTCCCGCTTGGGCACCACATACTTGACCAGACATATGTTGACCTGCCATGCAGTTCGTTGGCAAGCGTATCTAAAAGACCCACACCAAAGAACAAAGAGGATCTCTCCTTGCTCCTCATCAGCTGAGATCTCCAACCCCACTATACCTTCAGTCCTCTCTGAGACCTGCACTGAAAGGAATGAAGGTGTAGAATTAGGTGTGTCACAGCCAAGTACTTGTGGGCAATCTGCTTTCGATACACCGACGTCAGATTGTACCAGGCAAATTTCCCTGCCCCAGCTGCTGCACCGCCAAAAGAAGTTCGCTCCCAGCCATCCATATGCCCAGCGATTGAATGCTAGCTTGGCAAAATTGCTAGCACTTCAACTGCTGCCTTTTCAGTTGGTAGATTCTGCCTCCTTCCGTGAGTTTGTGGAATGTGCGATTCCTCAGTGGCAGGTACCCAAACGCCACTTTTTCTCACGGAAGGCGATTCTGGCTCTCTACCGGCATGTGGAAGGCAATGTCCATGCCTCGCTGGACAGGGCGGTCAGCGGCAAGGTGCATATTACCGCTGACTCATGGTCCAGCAGGCATGAACAGGGATGTTACCTAAGTTTCACCGCGCATTGGGTGACTCTGCTGGCAGCTGGGAAGGATGCAGGACAAGGTGCAGTAGTGTTGGAGGTTGTTCCACCACCACGCCTCCAAAATGCCACTACTAATGATTGTGACACACCTCTCTCCTCCAGCCCCTCCTCTTCTTCTCCCTCCATGGACTCTTCCTGTGCTTTGTCCTCGGAACCAGCGGTGCTCCGTAGCCATTCAAGGGGCTATGCAAGTATGCAGGCCAAAAGATGCCATGCGGTGCTTGAGCTGGTGTGCTTAGGGGACAGGAGCCACACTGGGGCAGAGGTTCTGTCAGCTCTGCAGGGGCAGGTTCAGAGGTGGTTGATGCCATGCCAACTTAAGGCAGGAATGGTGGTTTGTGACAATGGCACCAACCTCCTCTCTGCCCTCTGACAGGGACAAATGACCCATGTGCCCTGTTTGGCTCATGTCCTTAACTTGGTGGTGCAGCGGTTCTTGGGCAGGTACCCTGGCTTACAGGATGTAAGGCCAGGAAAGTCTGTGTGCATTTCTGCAGGTCATATAATGCCAGTGCTCGGCTGGCAGACCTCCAAAAGGAGTTTAACCTGCCCAAGAACCGCCTAATCTGTGACATGCCCACCAGGTGGAACTCAACGTTGGCCATGCTGCAGCGGCTGCACACACAACAGAGGGCCATCAATGAGTACCTGTGCGACTATGGCACCAGGGCAGGGTCAGGGGAGCTTGTTTTTTTTTCCCCCACGCCAGTGGGCCATGATCAGGGATGCATGCACTGTCCTGTCATCATTTGAGGAGGCCACGAGGATGGTGAGCAGTGACAGTGCATGCATCAGTGACACTGTCCCCCTTGTCCACCTGTTGGAACACATGCTGCGTGGAATAATGGATAGGGCACTTGAGGCAGAACAGAGGCAGGAAGAGGAGGACTTCCTTAGCTCTCAAGGCCCCCTTTATCCAGACAGTGTTCCTACGTGCCGGCTGATCACACAGGAAGAGGAGAAGGAGGAGGAGGAAGAGGAGGATTGTGTCAGTATGGAGGTGGAGCCTGGCACTCAGCATCAGCAGCAGTCTTTAAGGGATCAGTCCCAAGAAACACATGGACTTGTACAAAGCCTGGAGGAGGTGCCTGCGGACCATGTCGTCCTTAGTGACCCAGAGGACTCCGGACCGAATGCCTCAGCAAACCTACGCTGCATGGCCTCCCTGATCCTGCAAAGTCTGCGGAAGGATCCTCGTATTTGTGGTATCAAGAAGAAGGACCAATACTGGCTGGCAACCCTCCTTGATCCACATTACAAGGGTAAGGTTGCGGACCTTATCTTGCCGTCGCAGAGAGAGCAAAGGATGAAACATCTTCGGGAGGCCTTGCAGAAAGGTCTGTGCAATGCTTTCCCAGAGACTGGGAGGTTACAAACTCCTGTTTCTGGACAACGTGTTGCTGAGGCTTTGGTCAGTCAAAGAAGGAGCGGTGGAGAAGGTGGCCATCTGACTGATGCGTTCAGACAATTTTTTAGTCCACAGCCCCAAGGTATGATCGGTTCCAGCAACCATCACCAGCGTCTGTTTTACATGGTGCAGGAATACCTAGGGGCAAGATCTGACTTGGACACCATTCCCACCGAAAATCCTCTGGGTTACTGGGTCTTGAGGATGGATCACTGGCCAGAGCTTGCACAGTATGCAGTTGAGCTACTGGCCTGTCCTGCTTCCAGCGTTCTTTCGGAACACACATTCAGTGCTGCTGGAGGCTTTGTAACCGATCACAGGGTGCGTCTGTCCACCGACTTGGTCGATCGACTGACCTTCATAAAAATGAATCAGTCTTGGATCACCCCCAGCTACCAAGCACCTGATGCTGATGTAACCGATGTAATTTTTTTTGAAATCTCAGATCCCTTCAAAGACTGCCTATGCTGATGCTGAGTGACTATCCTGAGTAATTATCCTCTTTCTCCTCAATGAACACGCTGATAGCTTGAAAGAACATTTTTGGTTCTGGGCGCCGCCACCAGTGCCTAAGGCCCAATTTTTCAGCCCCTGTTTAACAGGGGCGTGTAATTACAATTTTTGATGCAATATTTTGCAGCAGGGCTCATTTCTGCGTTCCATCTAGAGTATCTGTGAGGGGTTGCAGTGTTGTGGCACCAGCACTAGTGCCTAAGGCCTAATTTTTCAGCCCCTGTTTAACAGGGGCGTGTAATTACAATTTTTGATGCAATACTTTGCAGCAGGGCTCGTTTCTGCGTTCCAACTAGAGTATCTGTAAGGGGTTGCAGTGTTGTGGCACCAGCACCAGTGTCTAAGGCCCAATTTTTCAGCCCCTGTTCAACAGGGGCATGTAATTACAATTCTTGATCTAATATTTCACAGCAGGGCCCGTTTCTGCGCCCACCAAGAGCGAGTGAGGACTTACAGTGTTGTGGCACCAGCACCACCACCACCACCAAAGGCCCAATTTTTCTGCCCCTGTTCAACAGGGGCATGTAGTTACAATTCTTGATCTAATATTTCACAGCAGGGCCCTGTGAGGGCTTGCAGTGTTGTGGCCACAACAACACCTAAGGCCCAAATTTCTGCTGAGTATATAGGGCAGGCCCCTACTTTCAAACATCCAACTTACAAATGACTCCTACTTGCAAACGGAAGGAGACAACAGGAAGTGAGATGAAATCTACCCCTAGGAAGGGAAATTCTCTCCTGTAAGAGTTAATATGGGAAAAACATTTCTCCTTTCCACTGATGCTTTATCACCAATCCTTGTTTCAGAAAAAACTCCATATTTTCAAAAAACATTTGTCATGGGGACAAAAAGTGAGGTGAAATCTTCTGAAGAGAAGCACAGACAGCAAAACAAATGTCACATGGGGGATAACCCTTCCCTATGTTTTCCAAAAAGCTTAAAATAGATTTTTTGGCAGGAGCTAAACACGTTAAAAATGTACCAGTTCAAAATTACAAACAGATTCTACTTAACAACAAACTTACAGTCCCTGTCTTGTTCGCACCGCTTGTATACTGCTGTTCAGAGCACAGAGCCTGTATACTGCTGTTTCCTTTTTTAATTTGGGTGCGGGGTTCCCCTTAATATCCATACAAGACCCAAAGGGCCTGGTAATGGACTGGGGGGTACCCATGCCGTTTGTCTCACTGATTTTCATCCTATTGCCAGGACCCGACATTACATTAAAGCCGCAAGCAGTTTTAAATGACTTTTTTTCCTTTAAAAATGACATTTTGTGCAGGGACTGTTCTAAGCATGGGAAACACGCGCCACTTTACAGGCATACTATAGACACCCCCAGGTACGATATTTAAAGGAATATTTCACTTTTTTTTTTTTTTTACTTTAGGCATCATTAAAATCACTGTTCCTGAAAAAACTGCCGTTTTTAAGTTTTTTTTGCATTGATACATGTCCCCTGGGGCAGGACCCGGGTCCCCAAACCCTTTTTAGGACAATAAAATGCAAATTAGCCTTTAAAATGAGCACTTTTGATTTCGAACATTCGAGTCCCATAGACGTCAATGGGGTTCTAACGTTCGTGCGAATTTTCGGTCCGTTCGCAGGTTCTTGTGCGAACCGGGGGGTGTTCGGCTCAGCCCTACTGTGTAAGCTCTGGCCAGTGATCCATCCTCAAGACCCAGTAACCCAGAAGATTTTCGGTGGCAAAGGTGTCCAAGTCAGATCTTGCCCCTAGGTAATTCTGCACCATGTAAAACAGACGCTGGCGATGGTTGCTGGAACCGATCATACCTTGGAGCTGCGGACTAAAAAATTGTCTTAACGCATTGGTCAGATGGCCACCTTCTCCACCGCTTCTTCTTTGACTGACCGAAGCCTCAGCAACATGTTGTCCAGGAACAGGAGTTTGTAACCTCCCAGTCTCTGGGAACGCGTTGCACAGCCCTTTCTGCAAGGCCTCCCGAAGATGTTTCATCCTTTGCTCCCTCTGCGACGGCAAGATAATGTCCGCAACCTTACCCTTGTAACGTGGATCAAGGAGGGTTGTCAGCCAGTATTGATCCCTCTCCTTGATACCACGAATATAAGGATCCTTCCGCAGGCTTTGCAGGATCAGGGAGGCCATGCAGCGTAGGTTTGCTGAGACATTTGGACCAGAGTCCTCTGGGTCACTAAGGACGACATGATCCACAGCCACCTCCTCCCAGCCACGTACAAGTCCATGGGTTTCTTGGGACTGTAAATGATCCCTTAAAGACTGCTGCTGATGCTGAGTGCCAGGCTCCACCTCCATGCTGACACAATCCTCCTCCTCCTCGTCCTCTTCCTGTGTGATCGGTGGGCACGTAGGAACACTGTCTGGATAAAGGGGGCCTTGAAAGCTAAGGAAGTCCTCCTCTTCCTGCCTCTCTTCTGCCTCAAGTGCCCTGTCCATTTTTCCACACAGCGTGTGCTCCAACAGGTGGACAAGGGGGACAATGTCACTGATGCATGCACTGTCACTGCTCACCATCCTCATGGCCCCCTCAAATGGTGACAGGACAGTGCATGCATCCCTGATCATGGCCCACTGGCGTGGGGAAAAAAAAACAAGCTCCCCTGACCCTGTTCTGGTGCCAGAGTCGCACAGGTACTCATTGATTGCCCTCTGCTGCATGTGCAGCTGCTGCAGCATGGCCAACGTTAAGTTCCACCTGGTGGGCATGTCACAGATTAGGCGGTTCTTGGGCAGGTTAAATTCCTTTTGGAGGTCTGCCAGCCGAGCACTGGCATTATATGACCGGCGGAAATGCACACAGACTTTCCTGGCCTGCCTCAGGACATCCTGTAAGCCCGGATACCTGCCCAAGAACCTCTGCACCACCAAGTTAAGGATGTGAGCCGGAGTTGCATTCTTGGTGTGAGCATGTGAGAGGTGGACGTTTAACACAGTTCCCGCCGACGACCAGCTTAATTACTAGCTAGGAGGAGAGGAGAATACCAGGTACTTTTTTTTTTTCTCCTTCTCTTGCAGTTCGCTTTGCTGGAGGCTTCCCCACTTCAAACTGATTGACTGTTTGCCGTTGTGCCGTTAAGAAGTTTCTTCCATACCCTGCTGTTTGAGCAGCTAAGGCTTTGTGTTTTCTGCCTTCTGCGATCTATTACATTTCCCAGAGTGCACCCTGCAGTCCCATACAGTAACGAGAGCGATGGGGAAGCGTCTCAAGGTAACTGAAGTAAACAGAACTGCTGGGGAGACAGGTGAGAGGAGCACACAGGAAAATGTCACTAAGCCCCAGCTCCAGACTGGGAAAAAAGACAAGGGAAGGGAGGCAGCAGCAAGGCTGGAAGGATTTGCCTGGAACCTGGCTCGGGACTTAAACGAGACACCGAATAAACCTGGTATGTCTACAGCATCTAGCATTTCTAGCATTCCTAGCATGTCTGAAATGTTTACTGAAGCCCCAGCCAATAAAGCAGTAGAAGTGTTGGAGGAGATGAGGAGACTTGGAAAGTCTGTTAATGCTGTGAGTTCTGTGCCATGTGAGGAGACGGGGATGGAGGGGGCTATACAAATAGAGCAGACCGTGGAGACAGGAGGGGAAAAGAAGGGGAGTACAGACCCAAATGCTTCTGGTGCTGCTGCTCTGCCTCTCCAGGCTGATTTAATGAGAGAGCAGACAATTAGGGATGTGTTCTTGGCAGTACAAAACTGTAATTATACCCTGACATCTCTATCCACTCAGTTTAACCATCTTAGGGAGGATGTGACTGTAATGCGCCAGGAAATGCAGAAAGTGCATGAGCAAACATCAGCTGTGGAGGGGCGAGTTGCCACTTTGAAGGATGAAATGGGTCGAATTCAGAGAGATTTTAAGGAAATGGGTTTGCAATCTGATCGCTGTGTAAATCGCATAGACGACCTCGAGAATAGACTCAGAAGAAATAACGTTCGAATCCTAGGTATGCCTGAACGCCTGGAAGGGGGGAAGCCAACTGAGTTCATAGAGAAGTGGTTGCTGGAAGTGTATGACAAACAAAATTTCACTCCCTTCTTTGCGGTGGAGAGAGCGCACCGTATTCCTGCTAGATCCCTTCCTCCAGGTAAACCCCCTAGGCAACTCATCTTAAAAATGCTCCACTACAGGGACAGAGACAAAATTCTATCGTTGGCCCGTATCAAGGGTAACATTGAAGTCAATGGTTCAAAAATTTCCTTTTTTCCGGACTACTCTGCTGAGGTTCAAAGGCAAAGAGCTCAATTTATAGATGTTAAAAGACGCCTTTGAGATATTCAAATTCAATACGCCATGCTTTACCCTGCTAAATTAAGGATTACAGCTAGAGGAGAAACTTTTTTTTTTGATAGTTCTAGGGCGGCAGTATCCTGGCTTGATAAGAATGAGCAGCACATGTCATCAATTATTAGCACTACTAGCTCTTGTGATGTGCAGGGAAATGGAATTGTTTGGAGGGGGGGGGGGGGGGGGGGGGAACACTCCCTTAGGCTGGATTCACACCTATGCATTTTTAGTGCTTTTTGCATTTTTCAGATTTGCACTGCAGAACATGTTCCATAAAAGCACTAAAAATGCATAGGTGTGAATCCAGCCTTAAGAAGCGACTAGGATGCGACAGGGTTGTGATTGGGAAATGTGAATGGGAAAAGTGTTGTTTTTGTCCCATTTCTTGCCCTTTTTTTGTCATCCTCTTAGTTCTCATTTCTTTTCCCCTTCTCCCCCCTTTCCTTCCCTATCCCTCCCCATTTCTTCCCTTTTTTTTCTTTCTTCTCCTCCGCTAACTTTTTCTTCTTTTTTTTTTTTACAATAGTAGCTAAAGGCGGGTTTCTCTGTTGTGCACGGTTACTAAGTGTATAAGCGGGATACAAAAACAACAGTTACAAATAAAGAAATCCTGCACTGCAGGGATTTATGCCCAGGCTCAACCCTGGATGGACTTTTGTTCTTCTCCCCCTTTTTCTTTTTTCCATCTTCCTGCGGGAATGTGTTTTGCATCCAGAAGTCTGGAATGCGCGTGTTTTTTTTTTTGTTTTGTATTTTTTTTTGGGTAATAAATGATATGATACTGTTCTATGTGACCCTGCGACATTATGGTACACTAAAGCTATTACCTGCATGGTGGGTTGGTCAGGACTTGTTCCCTATTTTGTCATCTGTAAGATCATTAAGATGGAATAATGATCTTGGTTATGAGTTATTCTTTTGTTTATATCATTCTATGGCGAATACTTGGATAAGATGCGCAGTAGGTCATTTAAACATGGCTAATAATGACTGCTGAGATTGGGATATGGTCATGGAATATTAGAGGGATTAAGAATCTTATTAAGAAAAATGCTATGTTTGCAGAATTGGCCCGGTGTGGTCCTCTGATTGTTTGCCTGCAGGAAACACATCTAACTAAGGATACTGTTAGCTTAACCACTTACCAACCGGCCCATAGCCGAATGACGGCTGCAGGGCGGTTGGATAACTCTGGGAGGACGTACTATGACGTCCTCCCAGAATTCCCCTCTCGCGCGCCCCCTGGGGCGCGCACCCGAACACATCCGTGACCGCCGGGTCCAGGGGACCCGGCGCATCACGGATCCCGGTAAATGGCCGCTGATCGCGGCCATTTACCATGTGATCGCGCCGTCAAATGACGGCGCGATCACATGTAAACAGACCGGCGTCATCTGATGACGCTGGTTCCTCTCCTCCCCTCCTGTGTACCGATCGGTACACTGTGAGCGGAGAGGGGGATGGATGGATGTCTGCAGCGCTGTGGGCTGGATGTGTAGTGCCCACAGCGCTGCACAGAGACATCCATCCATCCATCCATGCTCAGCCATCCCTACTACTATGCAATGCTGTGCAGTACTCTGCAATACCCCCACAATACTCTGCAATGCTGTGCAATACTCTGCAATGCTGTGCAATACTCTGCAATACCCCCACATTACTCTGCAATGCTGTGCAATACTCTGCAATACCCCCACAATACTCTGCAATGCTGTGCAATACTCTGCAATGCCCCCACAATACTCTGCAATGCTGTGCAATACTCTGCAATGCCCCCACAATACTCTGCAATGCTGTGCAATACTCTGCAATACCCCCACAATACTCTGCAATGCTGTGCAATACTCTGCAATGCCCCCACAATACTCTGCAATGCTGTGCAATACTCTGCGATGCTGTGCAATACTCTGCAATGCCCCCACAATACTCTGCAATGCCCCCACAATACTCTGCCATGCCCCCGCCATACTCTGCCATGCCCCCGCCATACTCTGCCATACTCTGCCATACTCCGCAATACCCCGCCATACTCCGCCATACCCCGCCATACTCCGCCATACCCCGCCATACTCCGCCATACCCCGCCATACTCCGCCATACCCCACCATATTCCGCCATACCCCGCCATACCCCGCCATACTCTGCAATACCCCGCCATACCCCGCCATACTCCGCAATACCCCGCCATACCCTGCTATACTCCGCAATACCCCACCATACCCCGCCATACTCCTCAATACCCCGCCATACCCTGCCATGCTGAGCCATGCTCAGCTGTACTCGCCCTCTGTATGTGGCCAGGCTGTGGAAGTCTCACACATGTGGTATCGCCGTACTCAGGGGGAGCAGGAGAATCTATTTTGGGGTGTCATTTTTGGTATGTACATGCTATGTGGTAGAAATATTGTATAAATGGACAACTTTGTGTTAAAAAAAAAAAAAAAAAGCGTTTTAACCACTTCCCGCCCGCCGGCCGTCATACAACGTCCTTGACTTTGTGCGGAGATATCTGAATGATGGTTGCAGCTACAAGCATCATTCAGATATCAGCTTTTTCAGCCGGCGATTCCCTACACCATGAGAATGATCATAGCAGCTGTTCCACTGTTTGATCGTTCTTACGGGAGGCAAGAGGGGATGTCCCCCCCTCCCGCGCTTCTACCGACTCACCGCTACGATCGAAGCCAGGATCGTTTTTTTTTTTTTTTTATTTCAGGCTTCCCAGCCTAGAGGTGGGATGTGGGGTCTTATTGACCCCATATCTCACTGTAAAGAGGACCTGTCATGCCATATTCCTATTACAAGGATGTTTATATTCCTTGTAATAGGAATAAAAGTGGTCAAATTTTTTTTTTTTTTTGGAAAAAAGCATCAAACTAAAATAAATAAAGTAAAATGAACAATAAAAAAAAAAAATTTTTTAAAGCGCCCCTGTCCCTGTGTGCTCGCATGCAGAAGCGAACGCATACGTAAGTCCCGCCCACATATGAAAACGGTGTTCAAACCACACATGTGAGGTATTGCTGCGATCGGTAGAGCGAGAGCAATAATTTTGGCCCTAGACCTCCTCTGTAACTCAAAACATGTAACCAGTAAAAAATTTTAAAGTGTCGCCTATGGGGATTTTTGAGTAGCAAAGTTTGGCGCCATTCCACAAGCGCGTGCAATTTTGAAAGGTGACATGTTGGGTATCTATTTACTCGGCATAACTTCATCTTTCACATTATGCAAAAACATTAGGCTAACTTTACTGTTTTGGTTTTTGTAAAGCACAAAACATTTTTTTTTCCAAAAAAAACGCGTTAAAAAATTGCTGCGCAAATACCGTGCGAGATAAAAAGTTGCAATGACCGCCATTGTATTCTCTAGGGTCTTTGCTAAAAAAACATATATAATGTTTTGGGGTTCTATGTAATTTTCTAGCTAATAAATGATGATTTTTACATGTAGGAGAGAAATGTCAGAATTGGCCTGGGTGCTCCAGAACGCCTGAAGGTGCTCCCCTGCATGTTGGGCCTCTGTATGTGGCCACGCTGTGTAAAAGTCTCACACATGTGGTATCGCCGTACTCGGGAGTAATAGCAGAATGTGTTTTGGGGTATAATTTGTGGTATGCATATGCGGTGTGTGAGAAATAACCTGCTAATATGACAATTTTGTGGGAAAAAAAAAAAGTAAAAAAAAACCTTGATTTTGCAAAGAATTGTGGGAAAAAATGACAACTTCAAAAAACTCACCATGCATCTTTCTAAATACCTTGGAATGTCTTCTTTCCAAAAAGGGGTCATTTGGGGGGTATTTGTACTTTTCTGGAATGTTAGGGTCTCAAGAAATTAGATAGGCCGTCAGTAATTCAGGTGTGATCAATTTTCAGATATTCGCACCATAGCTTTTGGACTCTATAACTTTCACAAAGACCAAATAATATCCACCGATTTGGGTTAATTTTACCAAAGATATGTAGCGGTATAAATTTTGGCCAAAATATATGAAGAAAAATTACTAATTTGCAAAATATTATAACAGAAATGAAGAAAAATGTATTTTTTTACAGATTTTTCGGTCTTTTTTCTTTTACGGCGCAAAAAATAAAGAACCCAGCGGTGATTAAATACCACCAAAAGAAAGCTCCATTTGTATGAAAAAAAGGACAAAAATTTCATATAGATACAGTGTTGCATGACGGAGTAATTGTCATTCAAAATGTGAGAGCACCAAAAGCTGAAAATTGGTCTGGTTAGGAAGGGGGTTTAAGTGCCCAGTTGTCAAGTGGTTAATACAGAATAAAAAATATCCTATTTACTATCACTCAGTATATTCAGCTTATGCAAGAAGAACAAGTATATTCATTTCCTCAAAAGCTCAGTTTTCCTGCAGGCAAGCAGTGGTGGACCCACAGGGCAGATTTATTTTGCTGGTACCCTGTTTCCCCGAAAATAAGACCTAGTGTGATTGTCAGTGATGGCTGCAATATAATCCCTACCCCCCAAATAAGCCCTGCCCTGTTTCCCCAAAAATAAGCCCTACCCTGAAAATAAGACCTACAAGGACTTTAACTAGGGCTTATTTTGGGGGTAGGGCTTATATTGAAGCCATCACTGACAATCACGCTAGGTCTTATTTTCGGGGAAACAGGGTATGTACATTATTTTCTATGCAATGTATTTTGGGGTGAATATATATCCCACCCCCATATAATTGCGAAGTAAAGCGACGTATAGGCTCGCTAATTGCAGATAATCCCTAGTGCTGATTATGGGGGACTTCAATATTGTATGTAACTTTAGTTTGGATAGATATCCAGCAGGCCCTAATGTAGATACTACCTTTTATAGATATATCCGGGAGTTGGGACTACAAGATATATGGCGTCTAAGAAATTAGTTTTCTAAGGAATATTCCTGTTGCTCCAGTACCTATCAGACCTTATCAAGATTAGATATGTTCCTGGGTACAGACTGAGTTCTTCCTTGGGTCTCTAATATTCAATATTTAACTAGAGGGTTATCAGACCATTCACCTATAGTAGTAACTTTAGACAAAATAAAGCCTAAAACTAGGACTAACAGGCGGGTCCCCTCTTTCTGGTATAAATTTCAACATCAGGCAGATTCAACGAACCAGGCTCTAACAGAATTTTTTCATATTAATGATAACTCGGCTTCCCCACAAGTGGTATGGGATACCATGAAGGCCTTTTTGAGGGGACTCCTGCTTAAAACCATAAGTGTTTATAAAAAAACTAGCCGGGAACAAGAATCCCTGCTAGCAGCTGAGGTGAAGCAGAAAGAAGCTCAGTATATTCGGGACTCCACTATTACCAACCGTGGGGCTTGGAAGGATGCACAATCTTTATACAGACCGGTTTCTATGAACAAGGCCGTGCGGACTGACTTTTTGTCCAGATGTCGTAGTTTTGAGGAGGGTGAAAAAACGGGCAGAATGTTATCTGTAATTGCGAAGTCCCAGGGAAACACCAAATTTATCTCAGCCATTCGTACAACAGGGGGAGATATTTCTCAAGATCAGAATGTAATCCTGGGATCTTTTGTCTCTTTCTATAGTAACCTATATCAAAATAAAACTAAACACTCCAAGATAAGAATTAAGGAATTCCTAGACCCACTAAAACTCCCCTCCTTATCGGTAAATTCTAAAGAGGAAATTGATGCCCTCCTGACCTTAGAGGAACTGGTCAGGGCAGTATCAAAAGCCCAAATGATAAGGTGTCGGATATTGACGGCCTACCTTCAGAAGTATATAAACATTATGGAGAGGTGTTGCTTCCAGAACTACTGAAGGTTCTCAATCATGCCTTGGAATCATTCAAGCTTCCAGATTCTATGAAGGACGCTTGTATCATTGTATTGCCAAAAACTGGAAAGGACCCTTTGGCCCTGGGAATCTTACCGCCCGATATCATTGTTAAACTCGGACGCTAAGATTCTAGCCAGGGTCCTTGCCACAAGACTAAATAGACATATTCAGAAATTGATTCACCAAGACCAGTGTGGCTTTATCCCTACAAGATCTGCAGCAACCAACTTGAGAAGGCTATATTTAAACATGCAATTACCATCTGATAACCCTGGGAGCAGAGCGATTTTGTCACTCGATGCTGCGAAAGCTTTCGACAGCACTGAGTGGACATACCTGTGGGAAGTGATGGGTGCGTTTGGCCTCAGGGAAAGATTTATACGGTGGATTAAAATGCTGTGTTCTACCCCAAGGGCCTGTATGCAAATAAATGGTATGGTATCTGAATCTTTTTCATTATACAGAGGAACAAGACAGGGATGTCCCTTGTCTCCTCTGCTATTTGCAATGGCCATCGAACCCCTGGCTGAAGCCATCCGACAATCAGAATCAATCTGCGGATTTATTAGAGGAACGAAAAAATCTCTCTATATGCAGATGACGCTCTGCTCTTTCTCGGGGATACGGATAAATCTTTAAGATCTTTATTGGCACTTATACAAAATTTTGGCCTGCTTTCGGGATATATCATTAACTGGGATAAATCTGTTTTGCTCCCTTTAGACAACCCTAGCTTGTCCAAGCTAAGAGAGGCTCTTCAGGTTAAAATTGTTTCTTCATTTAAATACTTGGGAATAATGATACATTCCAAGGTAGAAAATTATTTGACAGATAATTTATCTCCTATTCTTACTAAATTATAAGAGCATAAGAGTATGGCATGGACTAAGTTACCATTATCGGTGGTGGGTCAAGCAAACCTTATAAAAATGATCTGGGCCCCTCAATTATTATATATTTTTCATAACTCACCGATATGGATACCTCTCAAATGGTTCAAAAAGATTGAATCAATTTTTCGAAGGTTATTATGGAAAGGAAAAAATCCCAGGATTAGGTTATCAATTCTCCAGAGAGAAAGGGATGGGGGCGGATTGACGATACCCCACCCTGGACTTTACTTCATAGCTGCCCAGCTTCAGCATTTTGCTGGCTGGGGAGTTGCGAACTGGTTGGACTCTATTCAGGCCCTACTGCTAAGTAACAGTTCTCACTATAACTTCTTGGCCCAGCTGGAATCTGGGGTCTTTGCTTATACCTGTAAGAGCCCAACAATGATACTCATGAATAGAGTTTGGAAGGAAATGAGGAGCATAATGAAATATGCAGGTGCTTCGGAGTATTCACCACTCTGGGGGAATAGGCAATATAAAGAACTAGGTAAACTGAAGGGATATGAAAGCTGGCGCTTTAAGGGCCTCAAATATATAACACAGTTGTACTCACACAATATTCTACGCTCCTTTCAGGATCTGCAAGCATCTTTTCACTTACCTCATCATAATTTTTTGAAATACTTACAACTACGACATGCGGTCCAATCTCAGTTTAAAGGGGAAAAGAAAGTGATAAACCAATGCCACTTATAACTTTATTAGCACGGATGACAGAAAAAAAAGGCTTGATCTCATCTCTATATGGTCAACTTATGAGATCATATCGAGATGAGGGTGCTAGCCCGGGCAGAAGAGGGTGGGAGCTAGATATAGGGGATATTTCGGATGAAACTTGGCAAATAATATTAGAAAGGGTACCCCTAGTCTCATTATCACCAGCACAATGTCTGACCCAATTATTTATAATTTACAGGGTATATAGAACACCGGTCAAACTATTTAATGGGGGGCAGGCGTGATTCCCCGGACTGTCCACGGTGCCAAAAATCACCTGCTGATTTACGACATATGTTGTGAAATTGTGCTAAACTGGCTAAATATTGGCGAGAGGTGGTGAATACCATTAATGATGCATTTAATACATATATCCATAAAGACCCTAAAACGTGCCTGCTGGGCTACCTTGATGAAGAACTTATGCCCCATGAGATTTTGATACCAGTTAGCAGACTACTGTTTTTGGCACGAAAGCTAATTGCCCTAAGGTGGATATCTCCAAGTGCACCTTCCTTTGAGGAATGGCGCCTTCATGTAAACGACAATATTCTGAAGGAACAACAGATCTATTGTAACAGAGACATACCCGATTACCTGTACAAACTGTGGAAGCCATGGATCTCGGTTCCACGGTTAGCCCCATCCTCACCAGCTTTTGCGGATCTTTAGTAGGGTGGGCAAGTATAATTATGGATAGAGAATTTGGTACCAGACAGAAAATGGAGGTAGAGGGCAAAATCAGCGGGGAGAGAAGAGTCTACTGACTTAAGCAACCAGCAGAGGTAACTTTTCACATAGGTACAGATGCATAGAATACTATAGTGGGCAGGAAATGGAACAGTCATCCGAGTTGCTTGTGCTGGGGAATTTTTTTTTGTTTGTTGTTTTTTGTGTGTGTTGTTTTGTTGTATGTTGTTATTATTTGTGGTTAAATACTTGTTATGTTGATTGGAGAATATATGTAAGAAAAAGATAGAAAAATTTCAGAATTTGCTGTGGATAGATCATATGTATGGTATTCGAAATAAGGAATTTATGTACAAACTGTATAAGTGATAAGTACTATATCCAATAATATATTCTAGTTTATAATGTTGAAATATTTATAATAAAGAAGTAAGGAATTAAAAAAAAAAGGACGTGAGCCAAACAGGGCACATGGGTCATTTGTCCCTGTCAGAGGGCGGAGAGGAGGTTGGTGCCATTGTCGCAAACCACCATTCCTGCTTTAAGTTGGCGTGGCGTCAACCACCTCTGAACCTGCCTCTGCAGAGCTGACAGAACCTCTGCCCCAGTGTGGCTCCTGTCCCCCAAGCACACCAGCTCAAGCACCGCATGGCATCTTTTAACCTGTGTACTTGTGTAGCCCCTTGAACGCCTACGAAGCACCGCTGGTTTTTGAACATAAAAATCAACAAAATACCGCTCACAGGATACCAAACACTGAACCAGTCTGAAAGGTGATACTCCCACAGCCACACAGGTGCCGGCTCTGCACGATGAATAGATAATGAGTCGAAGGAGTCTGGATGGCCGCACCGCCGTGAAAAAAAGCACCTTTATTCCATAAAATGTTGCAAGTCACATAAAAGTGGATACAGAGGACAAGAAGCAGCTAACGCGTTTCACATCAATGGATAAGCTATGAGTAAGCATCCATTGATGTGAAACGCGTTAGCTGCTTCTTGTCCTCTGTATCCACTTTTATGTGACTTGCAACATTTTATGGAATACAGGTGCTTTTTTTCACGGCAGTGCGGCCATCCAAACTCCTTCGACTCATTATCGAAGCACCGCTGGTTCCGAGGACAAAGCACAGGAAGAGGCCATGGATAAAGAAGAAGAGGAGGGGGTGGAGGAGAGAGGTGTGTCAGAATCACCAGAAGTGGCATTTTGGAGGCGTGGTGGCAGAACAACCTCCAACACTACTGCACCTTGTCCATCCTTCCCAGCTGCCAGCAGAGTCACCCAATGCGCCGTGAAACTTAGGTAATGTCCCTGTCCATGCCTGCTGGACCATGAGTTAGCGGTAATATGCACCTTACCGCTGACTGCCCTGTCCAGCGAGGCCAAGACATTGCCTTCCACATGCCAGTAGAGAGCCAGAATCGCCTTCCGTGAGAAAAAGTGGCATTTGGGAACCTGCCACTGAGGAACCGCACATTCCACAAACTCATGGAAGGGGGCAGAGTCTACCAACTGAAAAGGTAGCAGTTGAAGTGCTAGCAATTTTGCCAAGCTAGCATTCAACCGCTGGGCATGTGGATGGCTGGGAGTGAACTTCTTTCTGCGGTGCAGCAGCTGGGGCAGGGAAATTTGCCTGGTACAATCTGACATCGGTGTACCGATAGCAGATTGCCCGCAAGTACTTGGCTGTGACACACCTAACTCTACACCTTCATTCCTTTCAGTGCAGGTCTCAGAGAGGACTGAAGGTATAGTGGGGTTGGAGATCCCAGCTGATGAGGAGCAAGGAGAGGTCCTCTTTGTTCTTTGGTGTGGGTTTTTTAGGTACGCTTGCCAATGAACTGCATGGCAGGTCAACATATGTCTGGTCAAGCATATGGTGCCCAAGCAGGAGATGTTTTGGCCACGCGAGATACGCTTGAGACATATGTTGCAAATAGCAGCAGTGCGATCTGATGCACTCGTCTCAAAAAAGCCCCACACCACAGAACTTTTGGAATAACGTGCAGAGACAGCAGCACCCTGCACATGCGGAACTCTGCGGTGTGATGCAGTCAGTGTGCTGCCCTTAGGCTGGCCCCTGGAGGGCATCCTGCCTCGTTGGTGATGTGCCTCCTCCTCCTCCTCTCTCCTATCAGGCACCCACGTTGAGTCAGTGACCTCATCATCCCCTCCCTCCTCATCACTGGAGCAAACCTGGCAGTATGCTGCAGCAGGGGGAGCATGACTGCCAGATTGCTGTCCTTCTTGGGCACCCCCTCTGTCCGTGCTCACGTTACTGCCTTCATCTAGCTCAGTATCATCATCAGAGCCTTCTAAACGCTGGGCATTCTCCTGGAGCATGCACCCAACACTGTGGTCAAACAGTTCGAGGGACTCCTCAGGAGGACATGGTGGAGCTAGGGAAGGAGTCACTGATGCCATTAAGCCGAGGGAAGAGGCCGCATTGGCAGCTGCTTTGCCAGACAAAGTACCCTGAGCCTGGGTGAGGAGGATGAGGACGGCTTGGTCATCCACTCGACCAAGTCTTCCGCATGTTGCGGCTCAACACGCCAGCTGCCGAAAAAAGGCCAAGCGTGTCCCATGGCCACATGCTGATTGGGATGCACCATGTCCACGACCAGCACTGTTGCCTCTAGACACAGAGCCTGCTTGCCCTCTTTTATTGGCTTGTGACTGTCTGCCTCTCCTTGTTGGCCTTCCAGACATACTATTGGCCTGCAATGATCTGCACAAAACTGGGATATATATATATATATATATATATATATATATATATATATATACCGATTATACTGCAGCTAGCAGAATCAACTGCCTGCCTTTAGTATTATTAGTATGATAACACCTGCACTTTTCTTCAGGTAGCTATACTGTAGGTGCAACTGTACAGGGTACACAGTACAGTAACTGGAAATACGTCAAGAGCCTACACAAGCACCTTGCTGCAGGTAGCTTTACTGTAGGTGAGACTGTGCAGGGTACATAGTACAGTAGCTGGAAATACTTCAATGAGCCTACACAAGCACCTGGCTGCAGGTTGCTATACTGTAGGTGAGACTGTGCAGGGTACACAGTACAGTAGCTGGAAATACTTAAATGAGCCTACACAAGCACCTGGCTGCAGGTTGCTATACTGTAGGTGAGACTGTGCAGGGTACACAGTACAGTAGCTGGAAATACTTCAATGAGCCTACACAAGCACCTGGCTGCAGGTTGCTATACTGTAGGGGAGACTGTGCAGGGTACACAGTACAGTAGCTGGAAATACTTCAATGAGCCTACACAAGCACCTGGTTGCAGGTTGCTATACTGTAGGGGAGACTGTGCAGGGTACACAGTACAGTAGCTGGAAATACTTCAATGAGCCTACACAAGCACCTGGCTGCAGGTTGCTATACTGTAGGTGAGACTGTGCAGGGTACACATTACAGTAGCTGGAAATACTTCAATGAGCCTACACAAGCACCTGGCTGCAGGTTGCTATACTGTAGGTGAGACTGTGCAGGGTACACAGTACAGTAGCTAGAAATACTTCAATGAGCCTACACAAGCACCTGGCTGCAGGTTGCTATACTGTAGGTGAGACTGTGCAGGGTACACAGTACAGTAGCTGGAAATACTTCAATGAGCCTACACAAGCACCTGGCTGCAGGTAGCTATACTGTAGGTGAGACTGTGCAGGGTACACAGTGCAGTAACTGGAAATACTTCAATGAGCCTACATAAGCACCTGGCTGCAGGTTGCTTTATTGTAGGTGAGACTGTGTGGGGTACACAGTACAGTAGCTGGAAATACTTCAATGAGCCTACACAAGCACCTGGCTTCAGGTAGCTTTACTGTAGGTGAGACTGTGCAGGGTACACAATACAGTAACTGGAAATACATCAATGAGCCTACACAAGCACCTGGCTGCAGGTAGCTTTACTTTAGGTGAGACTGTGCAGGGTACACAGTACAGTAGCTGGAAATACTTCAATGAGCCTACACAAGCACCTGGCTGCAGGTTACTATACTGTAGGTGAGACTGTGCAGGGTACACAGTACAGTAGCTGGAAATACTTCAATGAGCCTACACAAGCACCTGGATGCAGGTTGCTATACTGTAGGTGAGACTGTGCAGGGTACACAGTACAGTAGCTGGAAATACTTCAATGAGCCTACACAAGTACCTGGCTGCAGGTTGCTATACTGTAGGTGAGACTGCGCAGGGTACACAGTACAGTAGCTGGAAAAACTTCGATGAGCCTACAAAAGCACCTGGCTGCAGGTTGCTATACTGTAGGTGAGACTGTGCAGGGTACACAGTACAGTAGCTGGAAATACTTCAATGAGCCTACACAAGCACCTGGCTGCAGGTAGCTATACTGTAGGTGAGACTGTGCAGGGTACACAGTGCAGTAACTGGAAATACTTCAATGAGCCTACACAAGCACCTGGCTGCAGGTAGCTTTATTGTAGGTGAGACTGTGCGGGGTACACAGTACAGTAGCTGGAAATACTTCAATGAGCCTACACAAGCACCTGGCTGCAGGTAGCTTTACTGTAGTTGAGACTGTGCAGGGTACACAATACAGTAACTGGAAATACTTCAATGAGCCTACACAAGCACCTGGCTGCAGGTAGCTTTACTTTAGGTGAGACTGTGCAGGGTACACAGTACAGTAGCTGGAAATACTTCACTGAGCCTACACAAGCACCTGGCTGCAGGTTGCTATACTGTAGGTGGGACTGTGCAGGGTACACAGTACAGTAGCTGGAAATACTTCAATGAGCCTACACAAGCACCTGGCTTCAGGTTGCTATACCGTAGGTGAGACTGTGCAAGGTACACAGTACAGTAGCTGGAAATACTTCAATGAGCCTACACAAGCACCTGGCTGCAGGTTGCTATACTGTATTTGAGACTGTGCAGGGTACACAGTACAGTAGCTGGAAATACTTCAATGAGCCTACACAAGCACCTGGCTGCAGGTAGCTTTACTGTAGGTGAGACTGTGCGGGGTACACAATACAGTAACTGGAAATACTTCAATGAGCCTACACAAGCACCTGGCTGCAGGTAGCTTTACTTTAGGTGAGACTGTGCAGGGTACACAGTACAGTAGCTGGAAATACTTCAATGAGCCTACACAAGCACCTGGCTGCAGGTTGCTATACTGTAGGTGAGACTGTGCAGGGTACAGAATACAGTCACTGGAAATACTTCAATGAGCCTACACAAGCACCTGGCTGCAGGTTGCTATACTGTAGGTGAGACTGTGCAGGGTACACAGTACAGTAGCTGGAAATACTTCAATGAGCCTACACAAGCACCTGGCTGGAGGTTGCTATACTGTAGGTGAGACTGTGCAGGGTACACAGTACAGTAGCTGGAAATACTTCAATGAGCCTACACAAGTACCTGGCTGCAGGTTGCTATACTGTAGGTGAGACTGCGCAGGGTACACAGTAAAGTAGCTGGAAATACTTCAATGAGCCTACACAAGCACCTGGCTGCAGGTTGCTATACTGTAGGTGAGACTGTGCAGGGTACACAGTACAGTAGCTGGAAATACTTCAATGAGCCTACACAAGCATGGCTGCAGGTAGCTATACTGTAGGTGAGACTGTGCAGGGTACACAGTGCAGTAACTGAAAATACTTCAATGAGCCTACACAAGCACCTGGCTGCAGGTAGCTTTATTGTAGGTGAGACTGTGCGGGTACACAGTACAGTAGCTGGAAATACTTCAATGAGCCTACACAAGCACCTGGCTGCAGGTAGCTTTACTGTAGGTGAGACTGTGCGGGGTACACAACACAGTAACTGGAAATACTTCAATGAGCCTACACAAGCACCTGGCTGCAGGTAGCTTTACTTTAGGTGAGACTGTGCAGGGTACACAGTACAGTAGCTGGAAATACTTCAATGAGCCTACACAAGCACCTGGCTGCAGGTTGCTATACTGTAGGTGGGACTGTGCAGGGTACACAGTACAGTAGCTGGAAATACTTCAATGAGCCTACACAAGCACCTGGTTTCAGGTTGCTATACCGTAGGTGAGACTGTGCAAGGTACACAGTACAGTAGCTGGAAATACTCTAAAGACACCTGCCTGCCTATATGTATATATAATATATATATATATATATATATATATATATATATATATATATATATACTGACAGGCAGGCAGGTGTTTTTAGAGTATTTCCAGCTACTGTACTGTGTACCTTGCACAGTCTCACCTACGGTATAGCAACTTGAAACCAGGTGCTTGTGTAGGCTCATTGAAGTATTTCCAGCTACTGTACTGTGTACCCTGCACAGTCAACACCTGGGATGCATATATATACACAATACACTGTAACTGCAGCTAACTGACTCGACCTGCCTACGCTATCTAACTTAAATCAATTGACACTGTCTGTCTCTCTCTGTATCTCTCTATCTGAACGCTGGAACACACTGCACAGGGCCGCCGTGCAGGTGGCCTTATATAGTGTGGGGCGTGTACTAAAACCCCTGAGCCATAATTGGCCAAAGCCTCCTTGGCTTTGGCCAATTACGGCTCTCTGTTCAGACGGCGCTGTGATTGGCCAAGCATGCGGGTCATAGTGCATGCTTGGCCAATCTGCAGCCAGCAATGCACTGCGATGCTGCAGTGAATTATGGGCCGTGACGCGCCACTCAAATTTGGCGCGAACGGCCCATATCGTTCGTAATTCGGCGAACGACCGAACACACGATGTTCGACTTGAACACGGGTTTGACTCGAACACGAAGCTCATCCCTAGTATATATATATCCACTGCATACAGTTTAGCTATATCTCACTGCAGGCCATACTGTTTCTAATATACTTCAGGCAGGCAGGTGATTCAGCTAGCTGCACTGTATTTACTATATATATATATATATATATATATATATATATATATATATATATATATATATATATATATACAGATAGTCTTGTGGACTCATTAATGACGGGAATAGTACCGCTGGATTGGCGCAGGGCGAACGTGGTGCCTATATTTAAAAAGGGATCAAAGTCTTTACCAAGTAACTATAGACCTGTTAGTTTAACTTCTATAGTCGGGAAGATACTGGAGCGTTTAATAAAAGACCACATAGACGAGTTCTTGCTGGAAAAAAACATTTTAAGCAACAGACAGCATGGGTTCATGAAAGACAGAAGTTGTCAGACAAACCTGATTTCTTTTTATGAAGAGGTAAGTAAAACCTTGGACAGAGGGGTGGCTGTGGACGTGGTTTATTTGGATTTTGCAAAAGCGTTTGATACAGTTCCGCACACACGGCTCATGTGTAAGTTAAAGTCTACAGGCTTGGAAATATCAGTTTGTAAATGGATAGAAAACTGGCTAAAAGACAGAATTCAGAGAGTAGTGGTTAATGATTCTTACTCTGACTGGTCTAAGGTTATCAGTGGTGTACCCCAAGGTTCAGTGCTGGGACCCTTACTCTTTAATATCTTTATAAATGATATTGGGTCTGGGATCAAAAGTAACATTTCTGTCTTTGCAGATGACACCAAGCTATGCAGTGGAATAACGTCCTTACAGGATGTCTCCAATTTACAAGCCGACCTCAATGCACTGTCTAATTGGGCGACTATGTGGCAGATGAGGTTTAATGTTGAGAAATGTAAAGTTATGCACTTGGGGGCTAAGAATATGCATGCATCATACATGCTAGGGGGAGTACAACTGGGGGAATCTGTAGTGGAGAAGGATCTGGGGGTTTTGGTAGATCATAAGCTCAATAATAGCATGCAATGCCAAGCTGCGGTTTCCAAAGCGAGCAAAGTTCTTTCTTGTATTAAGAGAGGTATGGACTCCAGAGAGAGAGATATCATTTTGCCCCTGTTCAAATCATTAGTAAGACCTCATCTGGAATATGCAGTTCAGTTTTGGACACCAGTTCTCAAAAAGGATATCGGGGAACTGGAGAAAGTGCAGAGAAGGGCAACCAAACTGATAAGAGGCATGGGGGAGCTCAGCTATGAGGAAAGATTAGAGGAACTGAATTTGTTCACTCTTGAGAAGAGGAGAATAAGGGGGGATATGATCAACATGTTTAAATATATAAGGGGTCCATATAGTGAACTTGGTGTTGAGTTATTCACTTTACGGTCAACACAGAGGACAAGGGGGCACTCTTTACGACTGGAGGAAAAGAGATTTCATCTTCAAATACGGAAAGGTTTCTTCACAGTAAGAGCTGTGAAAATGTGGAATAGACTCCCTCCAGAGGTGGTTCTGGCCAGCTCAGTAGATTGCTTTAAGAAAGGCCTGGATACTTTCCTAAATGTACATAATATAACTGGGTACTGACATTTATAGGTAAAGTTGATCCAGGGAAAATCCGATTGCCTCTCTGGGATCAGGAAGGAATTTTTTCCCCTGCTGTAGCAAATTGGAGCATGCTCTGCTGGGGTTTTTTGCCTTCCTCTGGATCAACTGTGGGTATAGTATTGGGTATATTGGATTGTACGTTTTTTTTTTTTTTTTTTTTTTTTTTTTATGGTTGGACTGGATGGACTTGTGTCTTTTTTCAACCTGACTAACTATGTAACTATGTAACTATGTGTATATATATATATATATATATATATATATATTTAGAAACGATGAGTCAGGATTGCTGCACAGGAAATTTATTTCCATAAAAAATCACAAAGATTACAAAGACATCGAACTGATACCAGATGCAGCTGGCTGCGACGTTTCGGGCTTTCACAGATAACGCCCTTTCTCACAATCATATGTCTGCAACTGGTTACATACATCACATGTTATATATACACATAAGTTCATAAGTTTGTTAATTATACTTGATTAAGCCAGAATTAATTAACCCACATTTGGTAACAGGTTTTTTAACTAGTCATTTCTCCTCATTTTACGTGGTTGGAACAATCAATTATCCACAGGTGCTATTACTTCTTTGCCAAAAAAAGGAAAAAGGAAAAAGAAAAAAAGAACAAAAAATTATTAGATAAAAAATTATTAAATCAAAAACAAAAAAAACAAAAAAGAGGAAAAAAGGAAACAGAAGAAAAAAAATGAAACAATAAACAAAATATGGATAATAACACAAAAGTTTTCTCATAAAGAAAATATTCTTCCTAGAAAAACTTCCTTTTATGACATCTATAAAAACATAAAAATGCAACAATAAATCCGGAATGTTATCTCTTCACAATAACATCTAAACGAATAAATACAAATCAAAATCGGTATTCAACCCTTTAGGCTGTATCATATTTAAACGGTTAATCCAATAAACTTCACGTTTTTTCAGAATAAGTTCTTTATCACCCCCTCGTCTATTCATGGGTATACCACCGATGACCATATATCTTTTTTTTTTTTTTTTGACAAATTTTATTGAAAGTGAAAATACAGTACACGTTATGCAAGACGTACAATATAGGAAATTTTTCAGCTTACAATATTTGGTAATGCATATTACATATCTTATTACAGAATTTAAGAGTATATGGTTAAGTGTTGACTAGCTTCAGTAAATAGATAGTCATTGTACACTTGGTAGATTTAAAAATGTATTTTCATCTGAACGTGTCAGAATGGTGAAGAGAAATATCCGAATTCGTAAGACGGGATAAAATTGCTTTGCAGCCATACCTTCAGTAAATGTAAATCCCAAAAAGTTCTGTGTACTTGACTTATTTATATATGTTAGTGACAAGGGGTTTGGGTAGAGTCAGTAGGATTAGAGGTATATGTGGTTGGGGGGTCTCCTGTTTCCCTCTCTCTCCGCCACAGCCCCCCCCCCCCCCTCTCTTTCAGGATATACTCGTTTTGTATTCATCTGTGGTAAGAAAATGTAGCCAGCAGGCCCATGTGTGATTGAATTTGGTGGGTGTGTCTTTCGTTTGATGTATGAGTTCTTCCATTTCTGCAGTCTTTTGTATACGTTTGTACCAGTTTGCTACAGTTGGTGGGTCGGGGAATCGCCATTTGCATGGAACACACATCTTTGCTGCGTTTACCATGTGCATAGCAAGAGAGCGAAAGTATGAGCGTGTTAGAGTTGTGGAGTGGTGAAGGAGGAATTGCTCTGGGGTGTAGTCAAGTGTGTAGGTAGTTACTTGTTTGATAACTCTGTGAACCTCTTTCCAGAATGGTTGGATTTTGGGGCATGTCCACCATATATGTATGAGGGATCCAATGTCTGTATGACATCTCCAGCAGTGTTGGGGAAGAGCGGTGTTAAAGTGGTGTAGTGTAAGTGGGGTTCTGTACCACCTGGATAGTATTTTGAATGCATTCTCCTGTATTTGAACATTAATGGTTCCCTTGTGTATGTGCGTGTATATATTTTCCCAGTCTTTTTCTGTGAGGATGATAGCCAGTTCTTGTTCCCATTTTTTGTTGTGCCATAGTAAGTTTGAGTTCTGGTTCGAGAATAACATGGTATAAGTAAGAGAGATTAAGTGTTTTTGAGGTTCCTCTGTCAAGCATAGGGACTCGAAAGCAGTGGTATGTCTTGCCCATTCTGGTTGGGGTTTGGGTCTATTAAAAAAATGTCTAATTTGTACATATGTCCAGAAGGGGAATGAGGTTGCATTCATTTTGGTGGCCAATTCTTCTTGAGTCAAAAGGCGACCATCAGTAAAAAAGTGTTCTGCTCGAATGTTTGGATGAGGCCAGCCTTCAGTTAGAAAGGAAGGATATGTTCCTGGTGTGAACTCTGGGTTGTGTGCTAATGGAGTCATTGGACCTAGGATGGAAGAAATACCATGTTTGTTGCATGCTTCCCGAAAGGAGATCAGTGTTGGATTTATGAGTGGGTGAGATTTACATTCTGTGGGGACGTGTTGCGGTGTGGTCCAGGGGAGTTGAGCTAACGGGAGGGGTGACATTGATTGTTCCAGTCGGATCCAGTCTTTATACTTAGTGTGTACGTTCCAATCTATGATCCTTGTGAGGTGACATGCTTGTTGGTATTTTTTTATGTCGGGTAACCCTATTCCTCCCTTAAGTTTGGGATATGTGAGCCTGGTGTAGTTAAGTCTTGGTTTTATTTTACCCCACACAAATTTTATGCAGGCTGTGCGATACGTTGAAAAGAAAGCAGGTGGGAGTTTGATTGGGATTGTTTGCAAAAGGTATAATAGTCTGGGTAAAATGTTCATTTTAATGATTGCGTTTCTCCCAAACCAGGAAAATAACCCGGAAGCCCAGTTTGTTAGATCTTTAATTATGTTTTGTAGCAGTGGTAGGTGGTTTAGGGAGTATAGGTCAGTAAGGGATTTTGGGAGTTGTATGCCCAGGTAGGTGATTGCACGGTCGTTCCAGGTGAATGGGAATATTGTTTGGCAATGTTGGTATGTTGCGGGTGGTAGGGTGACATTTAAGGCGTTAGATTTTGTGAAATTAATTTGGAGGTTCGTTAGAGTCTTAAAGGTATCAAAGTCTTTGAGTAGGTTTGGGATAGTGGTGAGCGGGTCAGTAAGAAAAAGCAGTATGTCGTCCGCAAAGGCTGCTAATTTATATGTGCGGTTTTTAATATCTATGCCTTTCACATCTGGGTTCTCCCTTAGTCTTCTCAGAAGTGGTTCAAGTGTGAGGATAAATATTATAGGGGAAAGGGGGCATCCTTGGCGTGTTCCGTTCGATATGGAGAAGGCGTCCGACAGGTGGCCATTAACGCGGACTCTTGCGGTTGGGTTAGCATATAGCGCCATTATGAGGCTTAGCAGTTTTGCTGGGAGGCCTATAGCCCGTAAAGCTTCCGTCATGTAGTCCCAGGCCACTCTGTCGAACGCCTTCTCCGCATCGAGGGAAAGCATGAATCCTTGGTGTTTGGTGGAGGTCAGCCAATGGTGGACGTTTAGGGCTTTGAGCATGTTATCTCTCGCTTCTCTTCCCGGGACAAATCCAACTTGGTCGAGGTGTATAAGCTGGGGGAGGAGGGGGAGAAGTCTGTTTGCTAATGTTTTGGCGTACCATTTGAGGTCTACGTTGAGTAATGAGATGGGTCTGTAGTTGGAGACTATATTTGGGTCTTTATTTGGCTTAGGGATTACAGTAATATGGGCGCTTAAGAGGTCTCTAGGGGGTTCCGAGGAGGACGTGAACGAGTTGAAGGCGGATAGAAAAAATGGGATAAGTGTATCTGCGTATGTTTTGTAGTATCCTACAGTCAGACCGTCTGGTCCGGGACTTTTGCCTGTTTTTAGTTGTTTCAATGCTTGGGCAACTTCTTCTATGGTCAAAGGGTTGTCAAGATCTTGTGCCATGGACTCGGAAATAGGGGATGGACTGTATTTTCGTAAAAAGTCAGTGATTAGTTGTTTTCTTGTCCCTTCAGTTGCTATTGGGGTCGTGGGGGAGATGTTGTATAATTTAGTGTAGCATTTAACGAAATGATTTGCTATGTCCGGTGTCGAGTTCATTTTTTTCCCTAAGGTATCTGTGATTGAGTGTATTGTCGTTGAAGATTTTTTGTGCTGTAAGGATCTCGCAAGCATTTTACTGGCTTTATTGCCATATTCATAAAATGTTTTCTGCGATAGGATATATCTACGACGTATTTGTTTTCCTAGAAGGTCCAACAGTTCCTGTCGGGTTTGAATAAGTTCAGTTAGGGTAGTTAAAGCTTGTGTGTGCTTGTGTGCTTTTTCTAGATTTTGAATCTTTTCCGTGAGTGTTTTATATTGTCGTTGTCGTTCACGGTTACGTTTCGCTGCTGCTGCGATAAATAGGCCACGGACCACGCATTTGTGGGCTTCCCAATTAGTAAGTGGGCAGGTGTCGGGGGGTTTATTGTCTTGGAAGTACTGTTTAAGGCGGTTTTCGACTTCAACTGCGATGGTGGGGTCTGTGAGTAGGGAGGGATCCAGTCGCCATATCTGTGAGCGAGGAATGGTAGTAGGGATGGTCAACGTCATGGAGATAGGGTGGTGATCAGAGAGAAACATAGCGTCTATGGATGCGTGTTTGAGCATGGGCAGATCTTTTTGTGATATGAAAATGTAATCTATTCTGGAGTAACGACGATGCGGCGGTGAATAGAAGGTGAAATCTTTGCCATTGGGGTATAACGTTCTCCAAGCGTCGTGAAGTAGCAGGGTTTGAAGAAGTGATTTTATTTTTCGAAGGGCGGTATAGGGAAGAGATGATGTTCCCGTTGAGGTGTCTTGCGTTGGGTTGAGTGGTATATTAAGGTCTCCGCCGAGAAGGAGGATACCTTCTGGAAGGTGGTTAACAAGTCAGTGATGTTGCGAAAGAAGGATACCTGGTTGCTGTTAGGTGCATATATGTTAGCTAGTGTGATTTTCTGGTTCAGGTATGATCCTTTCAGAAATAGGTATCTGCCATCTTTATCAAGCAATGTGTCGGTTAGTTGAAAAGGGCATTTTTTCCCTATGAGAATTGATACCCCTTTAGATTTGGAGAGTGGGTTGGTTGCATGGTATACTGTCGGATAATGATGGTTGTGTAATTTTGGTGTGGAGTCGGACCGGAAATGGGTTTCTTGTATAAAGATAATGTCAGCTTTGTTTCGGTGCATTGTTAAAAGAAGTTGAGAGCGTTTTTCTGGTATGTTGAGGCCTTTAGCGTTAAGTGAGATCATTTTAAGAGTGGGCATGACTGCAGGATTTAACGGGGAGCACATCTTGCCAACTTATCAGTGAGACTGCTGGTGGAAGCGTGTAGTATGTTTGAGGGGCTGTGGCAGAGAGACAGGCAGAGAGATCGGGAAGCTGGAAACTTTGAGTGTGGGTGTAAGTAGTAAATGTATTTAAGTTTGTGGTGGTCTAGGAGCAATTGAGATGTGTGTGATGGTTTCTGTTTTGGGGGGGGGGGGGGCGTGTGGAGAAGGAAAGGTGGGAAGAGGGTGGGGGTGTTCCGGAGACAGGTGGCAGATGGTTCACCTGTCCGGGTGGGTGGGATCCACAAGTGTGGATAATCCGGAAAGTGTCAGTGGCGTGTGTTATTTGAGTTGAAATATGAGGAGGTAAGCTCGTATTATGCCACTGTGTGGGGGTTGGTCTTTCCAAAGAGGGATGTAAAACAAGTTTTACAGTCTGAGCCATCGGACTCATAGCCCATTCATGCGCATGTGTTAATAATTGGGGTTTAAGTGTCTGAGGTGGACACGTGGTACGGTGGGATAGTGATTATGCCTCGGGGTATGAGTATTTGGGACACAGAAAAAGTGTATATTGGAGGCTTTTTCTACTGCGTAGCAGTGATGGAACCCTTTGGGGAGGATGTAGTGGCATGTGCTTACAGTGTATAGACGAAGTCTTGTGTGGCGTAAACTGTAGAACTTTTAGATAAGTGATAAACCTGTGAACAATAAACTCACAGAATCTAAGTTTAACAACTCTGTAATTGCTTAGTTACTTTATCCCTCTCTGGGACTGTATTATTATTGAGAGTTGATGGTATAACAGGGATAAAGGTAATAGAGGAGGGGGGAGTTCCGCTGTCCCTGTTTCGTACGCTTCCCTTTCCTCTTCGTTGCATACCTTATGTGATGGTATAGACTTTTCCCCTCTTTCTCATCTGCTTTCTGCAATGCCTGTGTTGTTATGTATTAACAGAGCGGCTAGTTGCAGAAGTCAGAAGTGGCAGTCATTCACATATGTTTCACAGAACGCCTAGATGGGTAGAGCTCAGAGGTGGTTGTGAAGGGTTAGGCGGTATGCAGACGTTTTGGAACCCGGTTGTGTATTATTTATGAAAGTGGTAGAGGTATGGGAAAGCGCATTTGTGGGATATACCAGGCATCGTTGTTGAATTGGGGGAGAGAGAAGTTGTGTGCGGTTCTCTCTGTATCATAGGGATTATTCAGTTAGGGCATTTGGGTCCACACAGGATCGGGGCAGCTATGTTGTTAGCGCGAGGGAACATGGGAGGAGAGGTTAGAATGATCGTTAACTAAACCACCTCTGAGCTCTTGCTGTCGCTAGATACGTAAAACAAGTATCGAGGAAACCCTTCAGGAAAACTTTGCACTGCAAGATTAACTAGTAAACTGAACTGATCTGAAAACAAAAAACATGTATGAAGACATAGCAGATAGTAAATTACCCCAGTTAATGTCTAGTGGAGAAGAGAAGTCAATCCAAGGATAAGTGCTGTCAACCAGACTTCGTGTAGAGGGGTAGATTAACTTTGTGTTTGTCCTGTGGTCGCGATGATCGGTGAAGGGAGGTTGATTGAAATCTGCTCTCCAGGGTACGCTAGACCGTTTGCAGGGCAGCCGACCTGCAGTTGTACAGTTAATCTGTGAGAGATGTTTTTGTCCCATTGTTACCGAGATCATCTGGTGTAATTTAGGCATTGTGGGTTGGAAGTCCGGCTTCGGTAAGAGGGTAGAGTCTGGAAGAGTCGCGATAAGAGCTGTGACTTTTGCGCGTTCCTCGTAGTCGGCAATGTCCGTCGGTGTGGGGAATACTGTGATCTCTGCAAAGTGTGGAGTGTAGATGGGGGACTGTATTGGGGTTCGCAGCTCCTGTGAAAGGTTGGGAAGGGACCGCGTCAGTGTAGAGCCTCTCCTTGGATTGCGTTGGTGAGGTGGCGTGCAGGAGGATAGGGGGTAGGAGCCGAGCAGAGTGGACCGGTTAGAAAAATTTAAAAGTAAAAATAACGGCAAAGAAGGAAAGATGAAAAAAACTCTTGCAGGGGCTCCAGTACTGCGTAGGGAGGGTGGTGGTGTGGGACATTTCAGTAGTCACGACGGGCTCTGCGAGGCAGGGGAGCAGACATTGGACTTGCCGGTTGTCGCTGCAGTGTAGCATTGGAGCCGGATCTGTGAGCCAATGGGGATCTTTTCCTCCTGAAGGTCGAGTTTTGGGCTTCCATCGGTTCTTCTCGGATCGAGCTTTCCGGGTGAGAGAAGGTAAAGTCCGCATACCAATTTGGCACATCGACATAGGGTATGTTTAGGACTTGGCAGAAATTCTCCAGTTCTTCAGGAACTCTCAATAGGGCAGAGTTCCCTTGGTGTGTGGCTTGCAGGCCGAATGGGAACTTCCAGCGGTATCGGATTCCCTTGTTCCTGAGGACATCCAGTAGGGGCCGCAGGTCTTTACGGTGGCGGAGTGTGATCGCCGAAAGATCTTGATAAATGTGGATTGGGCGGCCTTCGAAGGTTAGTTGTTGTTTAACACGGGCTTTTTTTAAAATATCTTCTTTGAGGGCGAAATCGTTTATGTGGCAAACGATATCTCTTGGCGGGTCGGATTCTCTGCCACGAGGTCTGAGGGCCATGTGTATGCGTTCCATGGCAATAGGCGTGTGGCGCGGCTGTTCAAGGAGGCGGTTGAATAGGTCTGACACTGCAGAGAGAATCTGGTCATTATCAACAGATTCGGGGAGGCCTCTCACCCTCAAATTGTGTCTTCTCCCTCTGTTGTCGAGGTCTTCAACGTGACGCTGAAGATCTCGTAATTGTAAAGTATGTGTGTCCACCTTATGATGTATTTTCCGGATAGCGGTGGTATGTTGGGCCGTTGTGTTTTCTATGTGCTGTACTCTTCCCGCTATGGCCTGCATTTCGTGATGGAGGTCCGTTATGGCCGCAAACAACGTGTCCTTTATATCAGCAGCAACTGCTCTTAAATCGTTCAGGCTTGGTTGCTGGTTCAGGGCTGGGTTGTTGTCAGTTGGAGCGGGGGGTTGTTCCGTAGGGGTCAGTGTTGTCCCCTCAGGGCTGCGAGCGGTGGATGAGGTGGGAGCTGGAGCCGCCATGTTGGTTCTCTGGGTCCTGAAAATCTCCGGTATGTTCTGGCTGATACGGCCGCTGAATTCCCTCGGTGAGCGGGATCTTGTTGCTGAGGGTCCACGGGAGGAAGTCCCCATGCTGGGAGACTGTTTGTCGGGTGTGTTCCCCTGTTGTGTGCTTAGTATGGGCTATGGTCCGACGGAGCTCGAGGATTAAGCAGCCATCTTCTCCAAAGGCAAACCACGCCCCCCCCCCCCCGATGACCATATATCTTAACTGAGATACTGTGTGTTTCTGTTCTGTGAAATGTCTGGATAATGGAAGTTTATCCAGTTTGTCACGAATCGAGTACTTGTGCCTTGCGATTCTATTTTTTACCTTCTGGGTTGTTTCTCCCACATAAAGTAAACCACATGGGCATTTGATAATGTATATAACATAGGATGACTGACATGTGAAATAATCTTTAATGTCAATGTTGTAACCTCTATGTGGGTGACAAAAACTTTTCCCCGTTTATTATGCTGGTGCATTGGGTACATGATAGACAAGGATAGGATCCATGGTTTGGGGGACCTAAGAATGTAGTGCGAGGAATGGGTGTGCTATATTGATCTGATTTGACCAATCTATCACGCAGCGTTCTACCCCTATGATATGATGGTGGGGGGGGTGGTAAAACTCAGGGATGGTCGGATAATATTTATTCAATATTGACCAATGCTTTCTAATTATATTATTGATTTTATTAGAGAATGTATGAAATTGTGAGATGAAAGGCAGTCTATGGGTTACATTTTTTTCTCTATTTTGATCCAAACTGATACGTTCTTGCTGAACTATGTCACCTGGATATCCTCTTATATGTACAGTGCCTTGCAAAAGTATTCACCCTCCCTTGGGATTTTTCGTGTTTTGTTGCTTCACAACCTGGAATTAACACGGATTGTTTGAGGATTTGCATCATTTAATTTACAGAACATGCCCACAACTTTGAAAATGTTTTTTTTTTTTTTTATTGTGAAGCAAACAACAAATAGGACAAAATACCAGAAAAAGTCAATGTGCATAACTATTCACCCCCTTAAAGTCAATACTTTGTAGAGCCACCTTTTGCGGCTATCACAGCTCCAAGTCGCTTTGAATAAGTCTCTATGAGCTTGCCACATCTTACCACTGGGATTTTTGCCCATTCCTCCTTGCAAAACTGCTCCAGCTCCTTCAAGTTGGATGGCTTGTGCTTGTGAACGGCAATCTTTAAGTCTGACCACAGATTTTCTATTGGATTGAGGTCTGGGCTTTGACTAGGCCATTCCAACACATTTACATGTTTCTCCTTAAACCACTCAAGTGTTGCTTTAGCAGTGTGTTTGGGGTCATTGTCCTGCTGGAAGGTGAACCTCCGTCCAAGTCTCAAATCACACACAGAGTGGTACAGATTTTGCTCAAGAATATCCCTGTATTTAGCACGATCAATCTTTCCCTCAAATCTGAGCAGTTTCCCAGTCCTGACTGCTGAAAAACATCCCCACAGCATGATGCTGCCACCACCATGTTTCACTGTGGGGATGGTGTTCTTTGGGTGATGTGATGTGTTGGGTTTGTGCCAGACATAGCATTTTCTTTGATTCCAAAAAGTTAAATTTTAGTCTCATCAGACCAGAGCACCTTCCTCCATACATTTTGGGAGTCTCCCACATTCCTTTTCGCAAACTCAAAACGTGCCATTTTGTTTTTTGCTGAAAGTAATGACTTCTGGCCACTCTGCCAAAAAGCCTAACTCTATGGAGCGTACGGCTTATTGTCATCATATGTACAGATACTCCAGTCTCTGCTGTGGAACTCTGCAGCTCCTCCAGGGTTACCTTAGGTCTCTGTGCTGCCTCTCTGATTAATGCCCTCCTTGCCCGGTCCGTGAGTTTTGGTGTGCGGCCGTCCCTTGGCAGGTTTGTTGTTGTGCCATGTTCTTTCCTTTTGATTATGATAGATTTGATGGTGCTCCTAGGGATCATCAAAGATTTGGATATTTTTTTTATAACCTAACCCTGACTTGTACTTCTCAACAACATTGTCCCTTACCTGTTTGGAGAGTTCCTTGGTCTTCATGGCAGTGTTTGGTTAGTGGTGCCTCTTGCTTTGGTGTTGCAGCCTCTGGGACCTTTCAAAAAGGTGTGTATATATAATGACAGATCTTGTGACACTTAGATTGCACACAGGTGGACATCATTGCACTAATTATGTGACTTCTGAAGGTAATTGGTTGCACCGGAGCTTTTTATGGGCTTCATAACAAAGGGGGTGAATACATACGCACATGCCAATTATCATTTTTTTATTTCTGAAAAATTGTTTTGTGTATATATTTTTCAAATTTTACTTTACCAACTTAGACTATTGTGTTCTGATCCATCACATATAATTCAGTTTAAAAAAAAACATTGAACTAAAGACTGTAATGTAACAAAATAGGTAAAAATCCAAGGGGGGTGAACACTTTTGCAAGGCACTGTAGTCTGTCTTCCATCTCACTCAATCGCCTCTCTCTTATATCCATCTGATTTACAATCCTAGATATACATTTCAACTGGCCTCTTGGTATAGATTTAAATATCCCCGGGGGGTGAAAGCTGGAGTAGTGTAGTAACTGATTTCGGTCTGTAGGTTTTCTATACAGGTCAACCATTATACGGTTGTCCTGTATACTCAGCAGAGTATCTAGAAAAGGAACCGTTGTATCTGAAGAAAATATATTAAATTTCAAACCAGAACCAGGTTATTCAAATAAAAGTCAAAAAGATACAATGAATCTTGGTCGCCCACCCATATGCCAATCACATCGTCTATAAATCTAAACCATGTGATGCAGTTGTCTGTATATAATTTACAATGATAAATAAATGCTTCTTCTAACATGTTCATAAACGCATTGGCATATGGGGGGGTGACATTCGAGCCCATCGCTGTGCCTGTGCGTTGCAAGTAATATACATCCTTAAAAAGGAAGAAATTATCTTCAAATACTATAGTAAGCAACTCCAAAAGAAATTTGATTTGTCTGTCATCATATATTTTGGATGAATGTAATAATCGCTTGCAAGCTTCCAGTCCTAGGGTGTGTGGGATGGCAGTGTATAGATTAGCTACATCCCATGTTACCAATCTAGCACCTAATGGAAGGGTTAAATCCTGTATTTTAGACAAAAAATCTTGAGTGTCCTGAATATAAGATTTAGTGTTCTCTATCAGAGGGGTAAGATGTTTATCCAAATTTATCTATTGGCAATAGACATAGTGGCTGAATTAATGCTAAAAACGATTGGACGACCCGGAGGGTTATTCGGGTCTTTGTGCACCTTGGGTAGCACATAAAAGATAGGTGTAATGGGATGTTCTGGTATTAAATAGGTTTCCGTATTGGTATGTATTATTCCTGCCTGTAGGGCCTTCTTTACAACTTTTTAAATTTTAGTTAAAACCCGTGTGGTATATATATATATATATATATATATCCACTGCATGCAGTTTAGCTACATCTCACTGCAGGCCGTTCCTGGTGTACTGTTTCTAATATACTTAGAATATACTTAGAGTATACTAATATACTTTAATATTCAGTATACAGTACTGTGCACCCATAGTGCAGTTGCTACTCCTTTTCTGGTGGTGTACACAATACAGTACACCCATAGTTGTTATTACACTTCTGTTGGTGTACACAATACCGTGCACCCCTAGTGCAGTTGCTACTACTTTCCCGGTGGTGTACACAATACATACAGTGTATCCATTATTGTTATTACACTTCTGTTGGTGTACACAGTACTGTGCACCCCTAGTGCAGTTGCTACTACTTTCTTGGTGGTGTACACAATACATACAGCGTACCCATAGTTGTTATTAAACTTCTGTTGGTGTACACAGTACCGTGCACCCCTAGTGCAGTTGCTACTGCTTTCCTGGTGGTGTACACAATACATACAGTGCACCCTAGACATGTGCGTCGTCAATAAATTTGTTTAGTTTTGTTCCGTTCCATTCCGTTTCCTATTAGCCGTTAATTCATATTTTGTAATTTGTGTCCAAAATTCAATTTGGATTCATACGAAATACGAATTTGTACCCCTGCTGTGCTCATTATGAGGGGGCTCCCACCATCCCTGTGCTGTGCTGACTTCCTGGGTTTGTACCCCTGCTGTGCTCATTATGAGGGGCTCCCACCATCCCTGTGCTGTGCTCATTATGAGGGGCTCCCACCATCCCTGTGCTGACTTCCTGGGTTTTTAACGTCATCATAATGAATAATCTTAATTATTATGACAATAATAGAACTATATTAACGAACATTCTTATTTTGCCCGATTCTGAATCTCCCAGTACCAGTCTCCCACTCCCATATTAAAAAAGGTAATTTTCCCAATCCTCAGCAGAAGAAAACCTCTGATTGGTCAACAAAACACCAGTCACGTTTTCGTTGTAACGGAATTTGGATCCGAAATTCGTCAGCGAAATTTCCTATTTTGTATACAATTTGGAAGCATAGAAATTCATATTTCGGATGCTTCCAAATAAACGAATTTTCGGAAATGAACCGCACATGTCTAGTACATCCATTATTAGTTATTAAACTTCTGTTGGTGTACACAATACCATCATAGGCGTGTGCACAGGGTGTGCCGGATGTGCCCAGGCACACCCTAATCACCCCATGCGCATTAGTGTTATCGCTCTGTGTAGCAGCAGGAACATGGGAAAGATCTCCCTCTTACTGGCTCTGCCATAAGAGAAGTGTCTATGATCTTCTCTTTCACTGTGTCGGCAGGGAGATCAATGTGCCGGGGGCATATATATGTAGGCACATACACATGCATATGTGTTTGAGCTTAAGGGTGCACACCCTAATACAATAGGCTGCGCACACCTATGAATACCATGCACCCCTAGTGCAGTTGCTACTATTTTCCTGGTGGTGTACAAAATACATACAGTGCACCAATAGTTGTTATTAAACTTCTGCTGGTGTACACAGTACCGTGCACCCCTAGTGCAGTTGCTACTACTTTCCTGGTGGCGTACACAATACATACAGTGCACCCATAGTTGTTATTAAACTTCTGTTGGTGTACACAGTACTGTGCACCCCTAGTGCAGTTGCTACTACTTTCCTGGTGGTGTACACAGTACACAATACAGTGTAGTGTGGTTTTGCTAAGCATGTCTGGAAGGCCACCAAGGAGAGGTAGACGCTGACAGGTCACTAAAAGAGGGTAAGAAGGCTCTGTATCTACAGTTGACAGTGCTGTTTGTGGACACGGTGCATCCTCAGCACGTGTCCGTGGGGCACACTTGTCCTTTTTTTCTGCAGCTGGCCATTCTATTGAGCCACAACATGCAGAAGAGTTGGTGGAATGGATAACAAAGCCCTTCTCATCCTCCTCATCCTCTGTCACCCAGGCTCAGAGTAGTTTGTCTTCCAGTGCAGCTGCCAAAGCGGCCTATTCCATTGGCTCCATGTCAACAGTCACTCCTTCCCTAGCCCCACCATCATGCACGGAGGAGTCCCCCGAACTATTCAACCACAGTGTCATGTACATGCTGCAGCAGGATGCGCAGCAATTTGATGCCTCCGATGATGGTACCCAGATTGAAGAAGGGAGTAACGTGAGCCTAGAGAGAGGGGTTGCCCAAGAAGGTCAAGAAACTGGCAGTCATGTTCCCCCAGCTGCAGCATACTGCCAAGTTTGCTCCAATGACGAGGAGGGAGGGGATGATGAGGTCACTGACACTATTTGGGTACCTGATAGAAGAGAGGAGGAGGAAGAGGCACATCTCCAATGAGGCAGGATGCCCTCCAGGGGGCAGTTTAAGGGCAGCCACCCTATTGCATCTTACCACAGAGCTAAGCAGGTGCAGGGTGCTACTGACTCCCCACATATTTTGAAAAGTTGTTTTGTGTGGGCCTTTTTTGACATGTGTGCAGCAGATCGTACTGTTGCTGTTTGCAACATATGTCTGAAGCGTATCAAAACAGCAGCCGCTTGGGCCCCACATGCTTGAAAAGACAAATGACGCCCTCCCATGCAGTCCGTTGGCAACAGCACTTAAAAGATCCACATCAAAGAACAAGGCGGACCTCTCCATGCCTCTCATCAGCTGGGATCTCCAACCCCACTATACCTCCAGTCCTCTCAGAAACCTGCACTGAGAGGAATGAAGGTATAGAAATAGGTGTCAAAAGTACTTGCGGCCAATCTGCTAGCGGTACACCAACATCGGATTTTAGCAGGCAAATTTCCCTACCCCAGTTGCTAAACCGAAAGAAATTCAGTCCCAGCCATTCACATGCTCAGCGTCTGAATGCTAGCTTGGCCAAATTGCTAGCACTGCAACTGCTGCCTTTTCAGCTGGTAGACTCTGCCCCTTTCGTGAATTTGTGGAATTTGCGGTACATCAGTGGCAGGTTCCCAAATGCCATTTCTTTTCACGGAAGGCCATTCCAGGTCTCTACCAGCATGTGAAAGGCAATGTCTTGGCCTCGGTGGACAGGGCGGTCAGCAGTAAGGTGCATATTAATGCTAACTCATGGTCCAGCAGGCATGGATAGGGACGTTACCTTTCTTTCATGGCGCACTGGGTAACTCTGCTGGTAGCTGGGAAGGATGCAGGACAGGGTTCAGTATTGTTGGAGCTTGTTCCGCCACCACGCCTCCAAAATGCTAGTGGTGATTCTGCCACAGCTCTCTCCTCCACCCCCTCTTCTTGTTCTTCCTCTACGGCCTCTTCCTCTGCAGATTTCTCCTCTGAACCAGCGGTGCTCTGTAGGTACTCAAGGGGCTACGCAAGCACTCAGGCAAAAAGATGCCATGCAGTGCTTGAGTTGGTCTGCTTAGGGGACAGGAGCCACACTGGGGCAGAGATTCTGTCAGCTCTGCAGGGGTAGGCTCAAAGGTGGTTGATGCCACGCCAGTTTCAGCCAGGAATGGTTGTATGCGACAATGGCACCAACCTCCTCTTCAACCTCCGACAGGGACACTTGACCCATATTCCCTGTTTGGCTCACATCCTAATTTTGGTGGTGCAGCTGTTCTTGAGCAGGTACTCAGGTTTACAGGATCTCCTGAGGCATGCCAGGAAAGTCTGTGGTCATTTCCGCTGGTCATATAATGCCAGTGCTTGGCTGGCTGACATTCAAAGAGAATGCAATCTGCCCAAGAACCACCTCATTTGTGCCATGCCCACCAGGTGGAACTCAATGTTGGCAATGCTGCAGCGGCTGCACAAGCAGCAGAGGGCCATCAATGAGTACCTGTGTGAGTATGGCACCAGGACAGGGTTAGGAGAGCTTGTTTTTTTTTTCACCACGCCAATGGCTACTGATCAAAGATGCATGCACTGTCCTGTCACCATTTGAGGAGGCCACGAGGATGGTGAGCAGTGACAGTGCATGCATCAGTGATACTGTCCCTCTTGTCTTCCTGTTGGAGCACATGCTACATGGAATAATGGACAGGGCACTTGAGGCAGAACAGCGGGAGGAAGAGGACTTCCTTACCTTTCAAGGTCCCCTTTATCCAGATACTAGTATTCCTGCAGGCCCGCCAATCACACAGGAAGAAGAAGAGGAGGAGGAGGATTGTGTCAGCATGGAGGTGAAGGATAACACTCAGCATCAGCATGCAGTCTTCAAGGGATCGTTTGCAGTCCCCAGAAACCCATGGAGTTATACATGGCTGGGAGGAGGTGGTTGAGGATCATGTGATCCTTAGTGACCCAGAGGACTCAGGATCAAATGCCTCTGCAAACCTACGCTGCATGGCCTCCCTGATCCTGCAAAGCCTACCAAAGAACCCTAGGATTCATGGTATCAAGGAGAGGTATCATTACTGGCTGGCAACCCTTCTTGATCCACATTACAAGGGTAAGGTTGCAGAACTTATCCAGCCTTTGCAGAGGGAGCAGAGGATGAAACATCTTTGGGAGGCCTTGCAGAAAGGTTTGTGCAATGCGTTTCCAGAGACTAGTGCTGGACAACGTGTTGCTGAGGCTTTGTGCAGTCACAGAAAGAGCAGTGGAGAAGGTGGCCGGCTGACCGATGCCCTCAGACAATTCTTCAGTCCACAGCGCCCAGGTCTGATTGGTTCCAGCAACCATCGCCAGCGTCTGAATTACATGGTGCAGGAATATATAGGGGCAAGATCAGACTTGGAGACCTTTCCAACAGAGTATCCACTGGGTTACTGGGTCTTGAGGATGGACCACTGGCCAAAGCTTGCTTAATATGCAATTGAGCTACTGGCCTGTCCTGCATCCAGCGTTCTTTCTGAACACACATTCAGTGCTGCTGGAGGCTTTGTAACCTATCACCTGTTCGAGTGCGCCTGTCCACAGACTCTGTTGATCGGCTCACATTTATAAAAATTAATCAGTCTTGGATCACCAGCTACCAAGCACCTAATGCTCATGTAACTGGTTGATTTTTCTATGGATGTGGGATCCCTTGAAGACTGCATATGCTGAGTGACTATCCTATTATGATGAGTGACTATCCTATTCCTCCTCAATCTTAATGATGATAGCTTCTAGGAATATTTTCGGTTCAGAGAACCACCACCACTGCCTAAGGCCCAATTTTTATGCCCCTGTTTAACAGGGGCACATAATTACAATTTTTGATCAAATATTTAACAGCAGGGCTCATTCCTGTGCTCAACAAGAGTATCTGTGAGGGGTTGCAGTGTTGTGGCACCACAACCACTGCCTAACGCCCAATTTTTATGCCCCTGTTTAACAGGGGTGCGTAATTACAATTTTTGATCTAATATTTCACAGCAGCACCTGTTCCTGTGCTCAACAAAAGTATCTGTGAGGCTTTACAGTATTGTGCCACCACCGCCTAAGGCCCAATTTTTCTGCCCCTGTTTAACAGGGGAGCAAAATTATGATTTTTGATCTAATATTTCACAGCAGGACCTGCTGCTGCGCTCAACAAAAGTATTTGTGAGGCTTTACAGTGTTGTGCCACCACCACCACCACCAGCTCCTAAGGCCCAATTTTTATGCCCCTGTTTAACAGGGGTGCGTAATTACAATTTTTGATCTAATATTTCACAGCAGGACCTAATCCTGCACTCAACAAAAGTAACTGTGAGGGCTTACAGTGTTCTGGTACCACCAACACCTAAGGCCCAATTTTCCATCGAGTGTATAGGGCAGGCTGTATAGTATATACAGGTGGTCTCCTATTTTCAAACATCCGACTTACAAACGAATCCTACTTACAAAGGGAGGGAGACAACAGGAAGTGAGAGGAAATCTTCCCCTAGGAAGGGAAATGATCTCCTGTAAGAGTTAATATGGGAAAAGGTGTCTCCACTGATGCTTTATCACCAATCCTTCTTTCTACAACAACTTAAAATTTTCAAAATCCAATTCTCATTGGGACAGAAAGTGAGGTGAAATCTTCTAAACAGGGGCACAGACAACAAAACAAATGTTACAGGAGTGATGATAACCCTTCCAATGTTATTCAAAAAGCTTAAAAATAGATTTTTTGGCTGGAGCTACACTTAGAAAATGTACCTGTTCCAAATTACAAACAGATTCAACTTAAGAACAAACCTAACAGTCCCTATCTTGTTTGTAACCCGGGGGTTGCTGTTCAGAGTATATAGGGCAAGCAGTTTTAAATGACTTTTATGCCGCGTACACACGGTCGGACTTTTCGTCTACAAAAGTCCAACGGACGCTGACGGACTAAAGCTGGCTGGTAATCCGATCGTGTGTGGGCTTCTCCGGACTTTCAACGGACTTTTTTAGCCTCAAATCCGACGGACTTTAGATTTGAAACATGCTTCAAATCTTTACGTCGTAAGTACGACGGACCCCGAAATCCGCTCGTCTGTGTGCTAGTCCGACGGACAAAAACCCATGCTAGGGCAGCTATTGGCTACTGGCTATGAACTTCCTTATTTTAGTCCGGTGTACGTCATCACGTACGAATCCGTCGGACTTTTGTGTGGTCGTGTGTAGGCAAGTCTGTTCGTAAGAAAGTCTGCCGCAAGTCCGCCGAAGGTACGTCGGAAGTCTGTCGGACAGGCTGTCGGACTTTTGTAGACGAAAAGTCCGACCGTGTGTACGCGGCATAATTCCTTTAGAAATGTCATTTTGTGCAGGGACTGTTTTAAACACGGGAAAAATTCGCCACTTTACAGGCATACTATAGACACCCCCCAGGCATGATATTTAACGGAATATTTCACTTTTATTGTTTCACTTTAAGCATTATTAAAATCACTGCTCCTGAAAAAACGGCTGTTTTTAAAACTTTTTTTTGTATTGATTCATGTCCCGTGGGGCAGGACCCAGGTCCCCAAACACTTTTTATGAAAATAACTTGCATATTAGCCTTTAAAATTATCACTTTTGATTTTTCACATTCGAGTCCCATAGATTTGAACAGGGTTCGCATGTTCGCACAAATTTTTGGTCTGTTTGCATGTTCTGCCGCGAACCGAACCTGGGGGTGTTAGGCTCATCCCTACTTTTAATGTGTAAATGGACCGACTGACTATCTGTCTATGCATGTACATTCAGGAATATGTTTAATTATCACACTTGCAGTGGGAGAATAGAACTTGCTTGCTTTTGTAAGCAACACAAACTACCATGCACCTGCTAAATCTTTTACCTTTAGCAAAATGCCTTGAGTTGGCAGTTAAAGTGGTGTTCCGGCCGAAATGATACTTTTTAAATAAAAATACCCCTATAATACACAAGCTTAATGTATTCTAGTAAAGTTAGTCTGTAAACTAAGGTCTGTTTTGTTAGTTTATAGCGGTAGTTTGTTATTTTATAAACTTACAGCAGGCAGTGGCCATCTTAAGTGTGGGCATCTGAAGCCAGACTGTATTTCTTCCTGGATCTCATCCTTGCAGATCTCGCACATGCTCAGTGCAGCGCACTGTAACAGGTTTCAGGTCAGGTTTCCATAGCAACGGCAGTGTCAGAGGAAGTTGCCACCCCTTCCCAGAAGGCATTGCAAACAGGAAATGATGCGATGGGCCGCGGCCAGGGAGGAGGAAGTGAAAAATGAATACAGCAGATATACAGTAGGTGCTGAGAAAAAAAAAAAATATCCAATCTGTTTACAGTGCGCAGTTTAGTGAGGGATGCTGAAGAGTTGTAAAAGTGGGTGGAACTCCACTTTAAGTGTGAGATTCCAAGAGCAGGTGATCATAAATCATGAATGTTTACTGAGATGTCAAATTCTAAACTAGCAAGGAAAAGGGGCATACCAACAGTTAGACCCCTTTCACACTGAGGCAGCTTTCAGGTGTTTTAGCGCTAGAAATAGCTTCTAAAAAGCACCTGAAAACTGCCTCCCATTCTTCAGAGCTTTCACACTGGGGCAGCGCGCTTGCGGGACGTTAGAAAAAGTCCTGCAAGCAGCATCTTTGGGGCTAATTCGAAAGCGCCGTAAAACGGGTGTTTTTAGGATATTTTTAAGGTCACTTTGTCATGTGACCTTAAAAAAAGACTCACTAGCGCCCAAAAAGTGCAGCAAAAGCGCCACTATAATGCAGCTAAAGCACTGCAAAAACAGCCGGCACTTTAGCGCTGTGTGAAAGACGTCTAACAGCATATGTTAACTGGGTTTGTTCACATAAAGCATTGGTAGATAGAGATAGGGAGGGACTATAGCGGTGCCAATAGAAAAAGGTCAACCATGAGCATTAAAAAGTGACAATTTATTTTATTTACATATATAGAAAAAAGACATACACATAGGGTATACATACATAAACAAATCTATAATGAATGCATACATGTAATATAAAATATAAAACAGGACAGGCCTGGGTGTTATAGGCCAGTGATACAGGTAATCAATTCCTACATGTTTCGCCAAGGCTTTGGCTTCCTCAGGGATATGATATAAGCCTGTGCCAAAATTAGAAGGTTCTAGGTAAAAGAAAAAATGAAAAAACATAAGATGACAATACAACTTTGTTTACATTGGATATAATAGAGCGACCATTTATTATTGGATGCATAGCATGGTAACAAACCCACCCATGTTGGAGACCCAACCCGACAACCCATGTACGTACCTCCCCACCCCCAATGGGAGCCAAGCAGGAGAAGGCACCCTAAAAGAGGCAACCAAGGCTGCACCACATCTATGGCTGTAGGGGGCAGACAGAGACCTAGCAATAAGAAAAAGCATAAAAATAATTATGGTATCATGCCACATGGAAAATGTTGGGATAGACAATATCCCAAGACGAGAGGAATAGGGCTAACATAGCCTCAATAACTTACAGTTCTATGTTGTAAACGCAGGGGCGCCTGTAGCAGTATTTTACACAATAGATTGAAGTACATCGATACAAGTGAAGATCGTTGCAGTGTGTGTAGCTATAAAAAGAGGAAAAACAGTAATTAAACAAATAGATGCCAGGCACAAATAAATACATGCCTGTGAGGTGTAACCGATCAGTGAGCGGACAAGGAGGCTCCCACACATGCGCACCGCAGTTTGCACATGGAGCCTACAATGCCCATAGTGCAGTGCGGGAGAGTTCCGAGTCACATGGCGTGACACTTGGAAGGTTCAATTTTTTGGGTCTTCAAATAAGTATAGACCATGATGGAAACATTCACTCTGCCTATACCGCAAGCCATCATCTGGCAATACTATTCTCCATGCCAGCAGTGCCCATCCCAAACCCCTTTTAGACAGCATCCCCTTTAGCCAATATCTAAGAATTAAAAAATATTGCACGTTAGAAGCCGATTTTGTAAAAGCATCACGTGATTTATACATGAGGTTAAAAAAAAGAGGATACAGTCATTCCCTTCTAAAAAAGCCTACAACAAAGTCCAAAAACTAGATAGAAAAAACCTTATCTTTTCAAATAAGCCATTGGATACTCCTCAAACGGTTCATCTAATTACTCAGTTCTCCAGACAGCATGCTCAAATTAGAGACGTTTTGAAAAAATTCTGGCCCTTATTAACTGCTGACTCGGTTGTTAACAAATATATTAAGTCACATCCTGACATAACATATTGACAATCCCCTTCACTTAGGGATCGATCGTCTGATTACGAGTCACCATTCCCCTGCTCAACCGCAGTCTAACATGAATACCTGTACCTTTCAATGTGGTAATTGTGATGTCTATGTTTTTATTTCCAACTCTCGGGAAGTTACCCTTCCCAATGGGCTCATTCATACCATTAAACACCGGGTTACCTGCAAGACGATGGGAGTCGTATACTTGGCCACTTGCCGATGTGGTTCATATTACGTCGGCAAGACCAAACAACCTTTCTACGTCTGCATTAGAGACCACATAAAACCAATGTATAAACAAGTCTCCACCACAGCTATCAACAAACATGTTGGAGCACAACACAATTATGATCCTCATGCTGTCAGCTTCGCCGCCCTAGAACATGTACATCTACATGCTAGAGGTGGCGACATTGACAATAAATTGCTTCAACTTGAGACCAAGTGGATCCACAAATTGGATGCCACCACCTTTCCAGGGTTAAATGAATACATAAGATTTAAGTCCTTTTAATAAGTACATGGACATCTCTTATGTCTCGCTTTACCTCTTTTTATTAATGCCACCCTATATCCAACATTGTCGTCTACTTGTGTATAATTCTACTTATGCTTGTCCTCAGTCTCCCTTCCCCTTTTATTCTTTGCCTTTCCTTCTATTCTACAACCCCCCCCCCGCCCCATCAAGATCCCTTCCCCCTTTTTCTTCCCCCCTCCTCTCCTCCCTTCCCCTCTCCCTTCTCTCCCCCCTTTCTCACCACTTTTCTTCTTCTATGCCATGGATTTATAATCTGGGTTTTTATAGTATTTCACTTATCAGTTTCCAAAACTCTTTTCAATTATTATTACGCTTTATGCTTCTCTCTTCACTGTTACTTCTTATTACCTTGTCCCTATAAAAATACTGTAATAATATGATGTTGATGCAATTTTGTATTCTCTTTAATTGTACTTTGTATTCTTTTATAATTTTTGTTTAATATGTTGTTGTTTGTCTATGGATGCATGGCATGGTCACCAGTGGTGGGGTGTACCCTTGACCTACCCCCATCCTCCCTTGGTGTTAGGTCATTTTTGGGGGAGTCCCTTGGTCCGGCCCTTTCACCGTGATTTCCTCCCCCCATTTGGGGGCTCCCCCCGTGTCCCTGTGGCGTGTCCCCCACTCCTTGTGTGCTTGGTGGCAGATTGGTTCCCTTATCTGTGTCGCCAATCCTGCGCTACTGTTGGCTGTATGGACACCCAAGGGCAGCACTATTCCCACAGTGCTTGCCTGCCTCTGCTCCCATCCTTGCGGTGATTTTCCACCTATATCACCCGCCCTACCAACTGTTCTGGCTTGCTGTCATATCAGCTTCATGCTGACTGACAGCTCATCCATTGAACCTTCCGAGTGTCACGCCATGTGACTCGGAACTCTCCCGCACTGCACTATGGGCATTGTAGGCTCCATGTGCAAACTGCGGTGCGCATGTGCGGGAGCCTCCTTGTCCACTCACTGATAGGTTACGCCGATCAGGTGTGGGGGCTTATATAGCCAGCCAGTCCACTCACCACCCTGTCGGACTTCAGGGGCGCCTACACCGTCGCTGTATATCACCTGGGTATGTTTTATTAACACCCGCTGTATTGCTAGCCTAGTCTTTTTACACTCTGATGCTTATCTTTGGCTGCATACCTTTCTTTTAAATAGAGGCTTTGGAATACTGTTGCCGATCATTTTGGTACGTTTTTCTCCTATATCGGTCCCCTTTTGTCGCTTTTTATTTCTGTCCACCCTCACAGGCATGTATTTATTTATGCCTTGCATCTATTTGTTTATTTAATTACTGTTGTTCCTCTTTTTGTAGCTACACACACTGCAACGATCTTCACTTGTATCGATGTACTTCAATCTATTGTGTAAAATACTGCTACAGGCGCCCCTGCGTTTACAACATAGAACTGTAAGTTATTGAGGCTATGTTAGCCTTATTCCTCTTGTCTTGGGATATTGTCTATCCCAACATTTGCCATGTGGCATAATACCATAATTATTTTTATGTTTTTTCTTATTGCTAGGTCTCTGTCTGCCCCCTACAACCATAGATGCGGTGCAGCCTTGGTTGCCTCTTTTAGGGTGCCTTCTCCTGTTTGGCTCCCATTGGGGGTGGGGAGGTACGTACATGGGTTGTCGGGTTGGGTCTCCAACATGGGTGGGTTTGTTACCATGCTATGCATCCAATAATAAATGGTCACTATTATATCCAATGTAAACAAAGTTGTATTGTCATCTTATGTTTTTTTCATTTTTTCTTTTACCTAGAACCTTCTAATTTTGGCACAGGCTTATATAATTTCCCTGAGGAAGCCAATGCCTTGGCGACACATGAAGGAATTGATTACCTGTATCACTGGCCTATAACACCCAGACTTGTCCTGTTTTATTTTTTATATTACATGTACTGCATTAATTATAGATTTGTTTATGTATGTATACCCTATGTGTATGTCTTTTTCTATATATGTAAATAAAATAAATTGTCAATTTTTAGTACTCATGGTTGACCTTTTTCTATTGGCACCGCTATAGTCCCTCCCTACCTCTATCTACCAATTTTACCTATTGGGATGAGGTGCAGTATCTGTTGAGGATCTCCCAGCCATACCCCGATTTTTCTTCACATAAAGCATGTTTTGCATACCCATAAAAGTCTATAGTATGTCAAACCCACTTAAAGCAGTTCAAATTCAGGTCGGAAAGATATCAGCTGCAAGTCAAATGCACCTGGAAATGAATTCTGTATGATCTCAGAAGTGTCTCCAACTGATGTCAAACTAATGTCATTGACAGAAGCCCAAAGTCTGTCGACACAGGCCCTAATGCAAACTAAACTGTTTAGGAGAAGGAACTTTTATTTTCCCTCTTTTAATACAGTGTGAAGCAAATATTTAACCTCTTCCAGGGTGGCTATTGTACTTGTATGACCTGGTTGCTCCCCTACTGTTGCGGGAGGACGTACCATTACGTCCCCCGAGAACTGTGCTTCTCTGTCGCTTATGCATGCACAGTCCGGAGATCACCCTGTGATTGGACACAGCAGATCACACACAAAATATATAGAGCTAAAGGGAAAGGCTCTGTACCATATGATCACTGTGGCCAATCACAGCTAGCAGCTGTATGTCACATACTGACAATGGGTGTGTGAGATGAAAGAAAGTCTCCTGACCACCAGCCACAACTAGTGCAATACAGTACACTGCCAACAATAATAAAATACACCCCTCTAATGCCATTCGCCCCTCTATAATATGACAGCCCCATCCATGTCTCTTATTTAAACTATATATTAACCCCTTGGCGCCGACCATACGCATATATGCAATCTCACGAAAGTGGTTCTTTATCCCTGAGGCCGCATATATGCGTACCTGTCTTTATGTTGGTAGTGCGACACACAGTGTGCCCCCAGCATAGAGACTGGGCTCTCACCGCGAGCCCTGAGTCTAGTACTAACTATCAGGATCCGAGTCTCAGGATCTCGGATCAGGATCTGAGATTCAGAGTGGCAAGGATGTGGAATTCTCTTCCACAGGCGGTGATCTCAGCGGGGGGCATTGCTAGTTTCAAGAAACTAGCTTATCTAGTTTTTAGATAAGCACCTGAACGGCCGCCAACATACAGGGATATACAATGTAATACTGACATATAATCACACACATAGGTTGGACTTGTTGGACTTGTGTCTTTTTTCAACCTCACCTACTATGTAACTATGTAACTCCCTGTTCCTGGTCACCTGATTGCAGTGATAGCCTCTGATTAGCCAGCACAGTAGATTGTTTTAACCACTAGACATCCGCGCTATGGCTGAATGACGGCCACAGCGCGGACCTGCATTCCCGGGAGGACGTCATATGACGTCCTCCCCTGTGCACGCTCCCTGCGCGCGCCCTGCAGGGCGCGCGCCGGGCGCGCTGTGATCACCGAGTCACTGAGACTCGGCTGATCACCGATCTGAGTAAGGGGCCGGTCCCGGCCCCTTACCATGTGATCAGCTGTCAGCCAATGACAGCTGATCACATGATGTAAACAGGAAGATCGGTAATCGTTTTTTTTTTTACTCGCGCTGACAGCGCGAGTAGAGAAAAAAAACGATCACCGGCTCAGATGTCAGGGACATCGGTCCCGAAGTGGAAGCACAACACATTCCTCATCAGTGCCACCCAAAAGTGCCACCTAACAGTGCCCACAGTGCCACCTAACAGTGCCCACAGTGCCACCTATCAATGCCAACAAGTGCCACCTATCAATGCCCACAAGTGCCACCTACCAATGCCCACCTGTAGTGCCAATCAGTGCCACCTGTCAGTGCTGCCCATCACTGCCACCCATCAGTGCCCATCACTGCCACCCATCAGTGCCCATCACTGCCACCTATCAGTGCCCATCACTGCCGCCTCATCAACGTACATCAATGAAGAAGAAAAAGTACCCATTAAAAATTTTTTATAACAAAATATAAAAAAAAATTTTTTTTTTTTTTTAAAAATTCAGGTTTTTACTTTTTTTTTAACAAAAAGTAAAAACCGCAGAGGTGATCAAATACCACCAAAAGAAAGCTCTATTTGTGGGAAAAAAATGATAAAAATTTCATTTGGGTACAGCGTAGTATGACCGCGCAATTGTCATTCAAAATGCGTTAGCGCTGAAAGCTAAAAATTGGTCTAGATAGGAGGGGGGTTTAAGTGCCCTGTAAGCAAGTGGTTAAAAAAAGGCCTGTGATACTTTCCTAAATGTACATAATATAACTGGATGCTAATATTGATAGATAAAGTTGATCCAGGGAACATCCAATTGCCTCTTGGGGATTTCTATCAAGGAAATCATTTTCTCTGCTGGAGCAAATTGAATCATGCTTTTTTGGGGATTCCTCTGGATTAACTGTGGCTATAGGATAGTGTACTGTATATGAAGGTTTTTTTTAATTAGTGTGTGTGTTTTTTTTCTCTGTTGCTTGAACTGGATGGACACGTGTCTTTTTTTCAAACAGATTAACTATGTAACTATGAATGATCTAGGATCTGGGATATAGCATACATTATTGCATGCATGGAAGCCACCTATGTGCCAATATAGATTGGACATATATGCTGGAGGGGTGGTGTGTCCATATGCTTGCTAATATATGACAGGACAGAGGAACTGGGACTCTGAAGGGATCAGAATTTTTGTATTATTTTACATATACTCTGGTGGACTTGCCATCTTTGCTGGATCCAATAAATGCTATGCTCTCTGGAAAGAACCAAAGTTGCTGATTGAAATTTGGCACCATATTATACTGTATATTTACAACAATAACCATTTCATAACTGGAGTCTATATACCCCAATCTGACAGGGATATTTTTGAACATACTGTATATCAGGGGTCCCCATCCACTGAGCCTTGGTGGGGGGTGGATGGCATAAGAGAGCCAGGTGGGCGAGCGAGAGAGCCAGGTGGGTGGACAGATGAGATTGCCGGGCTGGCGGATGAGAGAGCCGGGCAGGTGGATGAGAATGCCGGGCGGGCAGGCTGGCATATGAGAGAGCCGGGCGCATGAGAGATCTGGGCAGGCGGGCGAGAGATGATATAATCCCTCACCGCCTGCCCATCACTGTGCAGGCACAGGCAGCAGAGAGATTACATCATCTCTCACTGCCCGCACTCACTCTAGGAGCCATGTGATAAAAAGCTGGGGAGAGACTGCCAGATCTGCTGTCACTGTTGCCTGCCACCATATTGCCTTTACATTTAAAAAGTAACAAGCTGCATCTGGTATTTTCTGGTGACAGGCAACAGAGGGAAGCTTCAGCTGGTGGCAGGATAGTGACAATCCACATCTGGTGGAAGGCGATGTGACAAGCTGCATTTGGTGGCAAGTGACAATCCGCATCTAGTGGCAAGCGATGTGACAAGCTGCATCTGGTGGCAAGCAATGTGACAAGCTGCATCTGGTGGCAAGAGAGAATCCGCATCTAGTGGCAGGCAACGTGGAAAGTGACAATCCGCATCTGGTGGCAGGTGACATGGCAAGTGACGTGGCAAGTGACAATCCGCATCTGGTGGCAGGCAATGTGGCAAGTGACGTGGCAAGTGACCATCCGCATATGGTGGCAGGGGACATTGCAAGTGATAAGCTGCATCTGGTGGCAGGTGACATGGTAAGCTGCATCTGAAGGCAGGTGATGTGACAAGCGACAAGCTGCATCTGGTGGCAAGTGATGTGGCAAGTGACAAGCTGCATTTGAAGACAGGCGACGTGACAAGCTGCATCTGAAGGCAGGTGACAAGACAAGTGACAAGCTGCACCTGGTGGAAGGCGATGTGACAAGCTGCATTTGGTGGCAAGGGAAAATCCGCATCTGGTGGCAAGCGACATGGCAAGTGACAATCTGCAGCTGGTGGCAAGCGACATGGCAAGTGACAATCCGCATCTGGTGGCAAGCGATGTGACAAGCTGCATCTGGTGGCAAGCAATGTGATAAGCTGCATCTGGTGGCAAGAGAGAATCTGCATCTGGTGGCAGGCAACGTGGCAAGTGACAATCCGCATCTGGTGGCAGGTGACATGGCAAGTGACGTGGCAAGTGACAATCCACATCTGGTGGCAGGCGATGTGGCAAGTGACCATCCGCATATGGTGACAGGGGACATTGCAAGTGATAAGCTGCATCTGGTGGCAGGTGACATGGTAAGCTGCATCTGAAGGCAGGTGATGTGACAAGCGACAAGCTGCATCTGGTGGCAAGTGATGTGGCAAGTGACAAGCTGCATTTGAAGACAGGTGACGTGACAAGCTGCATCTGAAGGCAGGTGACAAGACAAGTGACAAGCTGCACCTGGTGGAAGGTGACGTGGCAAGTGACAAGCTGCATCTGGTGGCAGGCAACGTGGCAAGCGACACGCTGCATCTTCTGGCAGGCAACGGTGGCACGTGACACACTCAGGGCTCCCACTGATTCTGCATTATGGTAAGATTAACTATTTCATTTTATATTACAATGTAATAATAGAAATAATGCACTTCAATCATCCTGGCACCATATCAACCATGGTCCCATGATGATTAAAGCGCCAACACCAGCCATTGCTCCAACAAATTGCCCACAAAGAACCGCATCGACCCCCCCGGCCTTGGCATCATTTTCTTACACGCAGCCCATCCCCTGTGGTCCCCCTCCGTTAGGGACCATTGCTGTATATTCTACAGTGGGGACGGAAAGTATTCAGACCCCCTTAAATTTTTCACTCTTTGTTATATTGCAGCCATTTGCTAAAATAATTTAAGTTAATTTTTTTTCCTCATTAATGTATACACAGCACCCCATATTGACAGAAAAACACAGAATTGTTGACATTTTTGCAGATTTATTAAAAAAGAAAAACTGAAATATCACATGGTCCTAAGTATTCAGACCCTTTGCTGTGACACTCATATATTTAACTCAGGTGCTGTCCATTTCTTCTGATCATCCTTGAGATGGTTCTACACCTTCATTTGAGTCCAGCTGTGTTTGATTATACTGATTGGACTTGATTAGGAAAGCCACACACCTGTCTATATAAGACCTTACAGCTCACAGTGCATGTCAGAGCAAATGAGAATCATGAGGTTAAAGGTTCTTAAGGTTCCTAAGAGCACAGTGACCTCCATAATCCTTAAATGGAAGACCTTTGGGATGACCAGAACCCTTCCTAGAGCTGGCTGTCCGGCCAAACTGAGCTATCGGGGGAGAAGAGCCTTGGTGAGAGAGGTAAAGAAGAACCCAAAGATCACTGTGGCTGAGCTCCAGAGATGCAGTCGGGAGATGGGAGAAAGTTGTAGCAAGTCAACCATCACTGCAGCCCTCCACCAGTTGGGGCTTTATGGCAGAGTGGCCCGACGGAAGCCTCTCCTCAGTGCAAGACACATGAAAGCCTGCATGGAGTTTGCTAAAAAAACACCTGAAGGACTCCAAGATGGTGAGAAATAAGATTCTCTGGTCTGATGAGACCAAGATAGAACTTTTTGGTCTTAATTGTAAGCAGTATGTGTGGAGAAAACCAGGCACTGCTCATCACATGTCCAATACAGTCCCAACAGTGAAGCATGATGATGACAGCATCATGCTGTGGGGGGGGGGTTCAGCTGCAAGGACAGGTCGACTGGTTGCAATCCAGGGAAAGATGAATGTGGCCAACATGGGATATAAACCTTCTCTAGAGTGCTCAGGACCTCAGACTGGGCCGAAGGTTTACCTTCCAACAAGACAATGACCCTAAGCACACAGCTAAAATAATGAAGGAGTGGCTTCACAACAACTCCGTGACTGTTCTTGAATGGCCCAGCCAGAGACCTGACTTAAACCCAATTGAGCATCTCTGGGGAGACCTAAAAATGGCTGTCCACCAACGTTTACCATCCAACCTGACAGAACTGGAGAGGAACTGCAAGGAGGAATGGCAGAGGATCCCCAAATCCAGGTGTGAAAAACTTGTTGCATCTTTCCCAAAAAGACTCATGGCTGTATGAGATCAAAAGGGTGCTTCTACTAAATATTGAGCAAAGGGTCTGAATACTTAGGACCATGTGATATTTCAGTTTTTCTTTTTTTAAAAATCTGCAAAAATTTTAACAATTCTGTGGTTTTCTGTCAATATGGGTGCTGTGTGTACATTAATGAGGTAATAAAATGAACTTACATGATTTTAGCAAATGGCTGCAATATAACAAAGAGTGAAAAATAAAAGGGGGTCTGAATACTTTCCGTCCCCACTGTATATGCCCATCTGCAGTCTTTTTTTTTTTTTTAAATATTTATTTATATAAATTTTTCAATACAAAATTACAACCATATATAACTCTCTTCCAACAGAGAGAATACAGTCTCACTTTTAATAACAACATTCCATCACAAAAACCCCACCTAATTCCCCCCTTCCCCTTCCCTACCCTCAACCCCCCCCCCCCCCAGCCCTCTGCAGGTTTGGAGTGCAACAGTTCTACCTGGGTTGTCAAATATTTCCTCAAAATCAGTCACACCTTGTCACCTCATCCAGATAGCTCCATGAATTTTTATAAATCCGCCATCCTGACCATTTATCACCCCGGGTCTCCCCCTCCTCAGAATCCAGTCCCCCTCCGTCCACTCCCTCCATGTTGTATATCTTGTTTATACAGAAGAGCCAATCTCGAATATTTGGACTATCTGGTTCCAGCCAGTTCTTCGCAATCTGTCTCTTGGCCACATCCAACAGTATAGAAACTGCGGAGTTTTGATATTGCTTAATTGGCTCCTCTGTACCGTGAAACAGACATACCCATGGGTCTTCTGCCACAGTTTTACCCGTAATAGTTTTAATCAATTCCATTATTTTTTTCCAGAAAGTTTTGATGACCGCACAGTCCCACCAAATGTGCGCCATCGTCCCAACAGCCCCACACTTTCTCCAGTATTCCTCTGATTTCTCTGGATCGAACTTGTTGAGTTTGTCTGGTGTGGCGTACCACCTTGCCAGACATTTGTAGTTTATCTCGGTCCTCTTACTGTATACTGCTGTTTTATGTAACAACTTCCAGATTTTCAAGAGTATAAATTTATCACAACGTGACCCTAATTCCCTTTCCCAAGCCTTGATATAATGAGGAACCCCCACCTCCTCTCTCTCACTTAGAATTTTATGAACTTGTGATACCAGACCCCTCTGGCGCTCCCCCTCACAGAGCTTTTCCAGTGGCCTATATTCTTCTACCCCCCTAAGGGGTTTCGGCAATTTCCCAATAAACATAGACAGCTGAAGTTACCTCCAAGGATCGATGGACAAGTCCTCAGGCTTCTCTTTTAATTCAGAATACGTGCATATTTTCCCCTCTCTAATTACATCTCTTATTTGTGCACTTATTTTACATATGAACCTGATCCCACAACTTCAAAGCGTTATGTTTTAGTGTCGGCATCCATTCTGTGTCTAGTGCTCTGTATTTGGGTGGGTTCCATATTATGTGGCTTAGAACCTTATTACTCATACTGTGCTCTATATTTACCCACCTCCTTTCTAGACCCCCCTTTGACCATTCTATAACTCATGTCAAAACCACCGCTTTGTAATATTTATAAAAATTTGGCAATGACAGTCCTCCTTTCTCTTTCCTCCTACTCAGGACCGAACTGGCAATTCTGGGCTTTTTACCACCCCAGACAAACCTCAGTATTAGGCCTTTTAAAGCCCTAAAGTACACCTGGGGGAGGGGAATAGGAAGCATCTGGAACTTGTATAGAATTTTGGCCATTATAGTCATTTTCACCGCATTAATGCGTCCAAACCATGAAAGGGGGCTATAGGACAAACCTCCCACCTCTCGTCTAATTTCGTCTAACAGGGGGATATAGTTGTTTAAATACAAATCCTTCAGATTATTCGATAGCTTGACCCCCAGGTAACTAATCATTTTCCTCCAAGGGAAGGGGAAAGACCCTGCAAGGCTCTCCTCCTCCTCCTTTCTCACATTCATATTAAGCACCTCCGACTTCCCAAGATTGATTTTAAAGTTTGAAACCTCCCCAAATTTTTTCATATTTTTCAGAATGTTCGGGAAAGTAATTCTAGGATTTGTGATAAAAAACAGTACGTCATCTGCAAAGGCCGCTAATTTATGTTCCTCTAGTCCTATTTTCACCCCGCTGCAGTCGGTGAGATTCCCTCTATATCATTAGTTCTGAAAAAGAATTCTAATTCATCTTTGATTTTTTCTACCACTTTAGGATCCGATAATAAATTTTCATTTAATTTCCAAGAATAAGACTGATTTTGTATTTCTGTGATCCTCACCCTTAGTGTTACTGGCGCATGGTCTGAGAGGGAAATCACCCCTATTCTAGACTCCTTGACAGAATCCACCAAACTGTGATCCACCATTTTATAATCTAGCCTCGAGTACATCCCGTGCACAGGGGAGAAAAAAGGTATAATCCTTGATTTTTGGATGCTGCATCCTCCACACTTCTATTAAATGATTTTCCTTTAACCGTTTTTTAATCATACTTACTTGTTACTTTAATCAGCCTTACTTGTCCCCTGTGCCCGGGACGTACTATCATATTCGGGGTCCAGACAGAAATTAAAATCTCCCGCCATCACCACCTCTCCCTCCCTAAATTCCACCAACTTAGAGAGCATCCCCTTCCAGAATGTCGTCTGTTTCTTATTGGGACAGTAGACGTTCACCAATGTAAGCTTTTTCTTATCCAACATACCCTTAAGAAACAAAAAAACGGCCCTCTGGGTCCGTCGATCTCCCCGATTCTAGGAATTTCACGGAGCCAGAAAGCCCTATTGCCACCCCCTTAGATCTACTTATTGGTGTGTCACTATAGAACCAGTTAGGCATCCATGAAGAATACAGTTTGATATTTGACCCCTGCATCAAATGTGTTTCCTGTATGAATGCTACATCCGCTCTATAGTGCTGTAGCTCCCTGAGAATCTTGTGTCTTTTTCCTGGGGAGTTCAGTCCCTTGACATTATAGGACAGTAGATTTAACTCAGCCATATCTGCTTCATCCCATTTTCTCTGACTAATTCTGTATACTCCCGACCTGCAGTTACGTCCCCCTTCCCCCCCAACCCACTCCTCCCACCCCCCTCCCTCTCCCCCTCAGCCCTATCAGCAGTTGACCTGAGCATATGGGACCGACTAGGTCTCATATCCCAAGCCACTTCCCCAGGGGTGGCTCTCCTCCAATGGCCACCGGTGCCCACCTCCCTGCCACCACATTCGGCAGAGAGCGTGGGCTAGCGGGACCTTAGCGTGCATTCCAGTCGGGTCGTGGATCGCAACCTTGTCACTCCAGCCCTATATATTTTATATTGCTATAACCCCATATCCCTAAGCCCCATCCCCCACCTCTCATATCAGAAAACACAAAGTCACAAAGTCGCCATCTTCAATCTGTCTCTCCGTCCGACCCCAAGACTTGGGGAGCAATGAGTAAGAAGGAGAGAAAGAAAGAAGGGGAAAAAAAAAAAAAAGTCCTCAATTCTTCTCTTCCTCTTATCCTTATCTTCATATCTCCTATCCGATTTTCCTCACATAGGCACATCTGGTGGTGTAATACCCAGATTTCCACAGAAGTCCCGTATTTCCTCCGGATATGTTTGAATGTTCTTCCTTCTTTTATCACTAGTAGGGATGTTGGGAACCTCCAGCTATATTTCAGGTTAGCCATTTTCAGTTGATCCAACAGGGGTTTTAGTTGCCTTCTTCTTGCTAATGTTCCTGCTGATAAGTCTGAGAAAATGTTTAACTCTTTGTTATCATAGCTGAGGGGAGGAGCCCCTCTGAGATTGGATCATATCTTCTCCTTGTCTTCATATGAATGAAACTTGACTATTACGTCTCTTGGATGTCTTGCCTCATATTTGGGGGTTTTCTGATCCTGTGGACCCTGTCAATCCTCAGGACCTCATCTTCTCTTCTTCCCAGGATTGGATTAAATAATTTCTGCAACTTGTTTCTCAAATCCTCGTTTTGTTGTTCAGGGAGGTCTCTTATGCGCAGATTTTGTTTCTGCTTTGGTTTTCCTGTTCTTCTAGTTTATACATCAATAGACGATTATCATGTTGCATTTTCTTCATTTGCTCTTTTAGGTCCTGTATCTCTTTCGCCTGCGAGTCTGCTGTTTCTTCTATTTCTTCCACTCTACGTAGGAGATGGCTCATATCTGATCGCACACTTAAGATTTCTGTTTTGATAAAATTTTCTAACTTCATGAACATTTCTGTCATCTCAGCTTTACTTATGGTGAGTATTATGTTTCTTATCTCCTCAGAATCGCTCAGGGCGGCAGCGCCCTCTTGCTACATTTCTTCTCTGGGCTTCTCCCCCTGTCCCCCTTTTTGTTTCAACTGAGTTTTTTTATCTTTCGTTCCTGCTTGCTTCATATCGGCAACCGGGCTTTTGGCGTTTACTTCCTTGAGATATTTCTGTATTGTGCTTGTGTTAAGGCTCTCCCTGGGAGTCTGGGGTTCAGCTGTTCTCTGATTGCTCCCTCTCATGCTTCACCGGGTTTGCTTAAAATATACCCAATCCCAGTACGCGGTCGTGTACCCGACTTTCACCCAGTCTTTCGCCCTTTCCGTATGACTTTTTCTATTAACACTGTTAAGCTGTATATAGAACTCTTTGGGGGGCAAGCGCCTAACACATTTATAATTCTGTGGCTTTGGTTACAGGCTTCTCACCTTCTTCCTACCAATGCCTCCTTCCTGATAATGCTTTAGGGATTAAGCGGGTAGTTGCCGGGATAGGTGAGCAGGGATAAGTGGACAGACTCTTATATACTCCTTTCCTTCCTCCTCCTATATTTTCACCTCCTGCCTCACCAGTCCATATCCATTATCATTTCATATTTCAATAGTTCATCAAATCAAACATAATCATACCTGGGGAGGAGGTTTTCTTCTGTATTTAAACTCACCAGGTCCTTATTTTTGCAGTGTGCTGTGTTGTAGTGTTTCTATATGATCCGGTCTCCTCTAGGTCCAGTGTGAGATGGGATGGGGGGGATGGCGCTGTTCATCAGCTTGATTTCCGTTTTTGACCCTGGCTCTGTTATGTGGGACTGTCACAGAGAGAGTCTATACAAGCCTCCCTCCACTCTATCGCTCTGCTCCCCTGCCAGGGTCTCCACGTGGGGATCTGTTCCTCCTCCTATTGCTGGATGTGGCAGGGATGCCGGCCGCGTCCTCTCAGGCACGAATGGCGCGGAGCAGCATCAGTCCCTCACCTCGCCGCCCGCCCTCTGTGCGCCGATCTATTCCTCCTCCCGTTGCTGACGATGATAGGGGCAACAGCCGCGTCCTTTCAGATACACAGGGCAAAGCAGCTTCAGTCTCCCCTCGCCACTCTCCCTCTGCACGCCGACCCACTATGTCCTGCACGCCTCCGTCCTCCACTCCGGCGCCACCTTCGGGCCCCTCCCCCCGTCAGACGTTCACGTCTGCATCTCTTTCCTCCCATGCCCATCTGCAGTCTAACACACTATTGGCTGCCTTAGATCACGGCCAGGCTTAAAGGGGTTAATCATTCCAGTTTACTTACAATTTGCTGTTCCTCACACAGATTACACATAATGTTGCCTCTAGGAATCAGTGATGTACTCCAATGTCCCAATGGGGGTGGGGGGTGGAGCTGAGGAAAGTGCTCTTATTTATATAGTCAATCATCCACTGTTGAAATCCCTTTAGATCACAGAAAAAGGAGATATCTTAAAGGCTATGTTCACCTTTAAAAAAAGGGCATTTTATTTTTACGGGATCCTGAAAATTATTGCACCCACAGCATGGTGGTGGTGGTTGGGGGAGTATTTGCACTAAATACAGGTGTCACATGTAACAAAGGTGAACTTAGCCTTTAATTCTCTAAATTATTAATACATCATCAATACATTTATTTTTTTAAATGCAAACAATGCAAGTAGCTGAATTTGACTTGGTAACAGTCTCTTGTTTTTTACAATCCCTTTACAATAAGGCTGGTGTGTGAGAGAAAGAAGCAGCACAGTTAGCTGATCAGTTCACGTGCTGTCAAGAAACATGCTGATGGCAGGAGTAAGCAGAGAGATAAGCTGCTTGAGAGGCTTCTCCCTTCACTGTGCAGTCACAGACTGTGGTGGGTCCAGGATGCCCTGAGCTCAGAAGGAGTGGGTTGAATGATGCTAACTGTAATGCCCCATACACATGGTCGGATTTTCCGACGAAAAATGTTCGATGGGAACCTTTTTCCGGAAATTCTGACCATATGTAGGCTCCATCGGACAGTTTCCATCGGAATTTCCGTTGCACAAAATTTGAGATCTGGTTCTCAAATTTTCCGACAACAAAATCCGTTTGCATAATTCCGATCATGTGTACACAATTCCGACGCACAAAGTGCCACGCATGCTCGGAATCAAGCAGAAGAGCCGCACTGGCTAACTTCATTTTTCTCGGTTCGCCGTACGTGTTGTATGTCACCGGCTTCTCGACGTTCGGAATTTCCAACCAACTTTGTGTGACCGTGTGTATGCAAGACAAGTTTGAGCCAACATCCATCGAAAAAAAAAAAAACATGGATTTTGTTGTCGGAATGTCCAATCGTGTGTATGAGGCATAAAACTGAGGACTTCTAGCAGAACAAGAATGTACTGTGGGGAAAGTCTCTGGACTGAAGGCAGGGGCAGCTCCAGCCAATTTTTTTTGCAGGTGCTATGCAGGTGCTAGGGGTAAAAGTGGGGAGCTAAGTCTCAAAAGCAAAACAAAACAAAACAAAAATGAAAGGCAGAGACACCAAATGACATTTGGACTAGAAAATAAGACATTTATTGTCTTAACAATTGATAAAAAAACAGTGCAATAATCACAGGAAGACTGTAAACACAGAAAATTAAATGTCATGCCCTGGAGAGAACATATGAAACCAGCAGAGGAGAAAGTCCATAGAACCCAAGAGGATTCCCTTTTATGTGACATTAAATCGGGTGGCACATTGTCCTACTCTTGTTTGATCATATCTCCCACAGGCTACAGGAAGTCAGCTAGGGCCTCAGGGCTCCTTTGTGATGCACATACAGTGGGTATAGAAAAGAACCACTCCCTCTAAAATAATTACATTGTGGTACACCCAATTGAGAATTTTTTTCCAATCCAAAACGGTCTTCATTTCAGGCTGCAAAGCAACAAAATGTGATTTTTAAGGGTGGGGGGGGTCTTTTCTATACCAAATATATGTGCATCACAAAAAAGCCACCTGGTCCATTTGCAGTGGATACATGCAGTTAAGCATTCACAGTAAAGAACCAAAACCCATCAATTTCTGCAGAGGCTATGGGTTTGCAACTGGATCCAGAGAAATTTAGATCCACAAAAAAATGCACAGGATGGAGTAAACCATAAATGCAATGGCAAGCAAGCCTAGGCCATTAACAGTCACAGAGCAAGAAGGAGCCCAAGTCATAGCCGACCTATGCTGTGGCCTGTGAGAGATATCTTTCTTTAAAATATTGCTTTATACTTACCTGCTCTGCATTTACAGTGAACAGAACAGCTCAGAACCTTCTCTTCTGGGGTCCCTTGCCAGCAATTTTGGCTCTTGCTTCTGTGTCTGTCCACATAGCAGCTAGCTATGAAAGCACACGTGTGGGCTTTGTTCTCGAGCTGGGGTGTGTCCATGGACACACAGCCCAGTTTGGCCACACCAGTTAGCCTCTGCTCAGCCTCATTGAGTTTAATTGACAGAACCAGGAGCCAATGGCTCCCCCTGCTATCTGCAAGGCCTGTGAGACCAAAAAATGGGGAAAGAAAACTTGCAGCCAAGACATCGCTGGGTCATCAAAGGACTCAGGTAAGTATTGGGACAATCAATGTCACTTTTTTTGTGTTAATAAAGTGAAGGCATCAAGGTAAAAAACCCTTTACAACTACTTTAACAGCACAGGTAAAGTACCATCAATACCTTTGAGCAAACGCACCCAGGACAAGGTTCTCCTAATAGAAAGAAAACTCTGCATGACCTTACCTTAAAGCAGAACCTTGTTGATGTGAGGCCTGAGAACAAGAGACAGTGGTGGATGACCCAGTAGACAGCAGTGGATGAGCAGCGGACTGGCAACCAGCAACTGTTGAGGCAAGAGGTAATTCAGAGAACAGCCAACATTCGAAAGTTTGAAAGTACTGTTTAAGAGCAGACCCAGGACATGACTCAGAACACATGGCACAAACCTACCTTAAAGCTGAACTTTGTGAAACTTGCTGCTGATTAGGGCTTAAAAGAGTGGTAGATGACCTGAAGATGGAATTGGCACCCAGTAGACAGCAGTGGACTGTTTAAGAGCAGACCCAGGACATGACTCAGAACACATGGCACAAACCTACCTTAAAGCTGAACTTTGTGAAACTTGTTGCTGATTAGGGATCAAAAGAGTGGTAGATGACCGGAAGATGGAACTGGCACCCAGTAGACAGCAGTGGACTGGCAACCAGCAACTGTTGGGGCAAGAGTCAATTCTGAGCACAGCCAACATTCCACACAACAGAAAGTGATATTAAAGTCTTGTTTTAAAAAGAATAAAGAAAAAAAACATTTAATACTTACCTGCTCTATGCAATGGTTTAGCACAGAGCAGCCTGGATCTTCCCAAGCAGGTGCGCTCCTGAGATGTAGCTCTGCATGTCCATTCACACACAGAGCCGAGCCTGATTAGCTCTCTGGCTGTGATTGACAGCAGTGGGAGCCAATGGCTACTGCTTCTGCCTCAACCAATCAGGAGTGAGTACCCACAGAGCCGAGGCTCTCGTGCACATCGCTGGAGCACGATAGGACTCAGGTAAGTATTAGGGGGATGCTACACAAGTTTTTTTTTATCTTCATGCATATGATGCATGAAGGTAAAAACCTTGAGCCTTTACATCCACTTTAAAAGCAGACCCAGGTCATGACTCATAAAGAATGCATTGCAGGAACCTACCTTAAAGCAGAACTTTGTGAACTTGTTGCTGGTTGTGGATCAAAAGAGGCAGTAGTGGATGACCTGAAGATGGAATTGGCACCCAGTAGTCGTAGACAGCAGAACTTTGTGAAACTTGTTGCTGGTTTGGAATCACGAAAGACAGTGGTGGATGACCTGAAGATGGAATTGGCACCCAGTAGATAGCATTGGATGAGCAGTGGACTGGTAACCAGCAACTGTTGGGGCAATAAGAAGTCAATTCAGAGCACAACCAACATTCCACACAACATAAAGTGATAAATTCTTGTGGGTTTTTTCTTTAAACATTTTATACTTACCTGCTCTGTAATGGTTTTGCACAGGAGCAGCCTGATCCTCTTTTCAGGTCCCCTGCCGACACTCCTGCTGAGTGCCCCCCAGAGCAAGCAGCTTGCTCTGGTGGCACCCAAGCAGGAGCACTCCTGGGATGTGGATCTATGTGTCTATTCACACAGAGCCATGGCTCGGCCTGGCCCCCTCCCTCCCTCTCCCTATTGGTTCACTTTCTGTGATTGACAGCCAATGGCTCCCACTGCTGCCTCAGCCTGCCAAAAGGAGTTAGTCCCCACAGAGTCTAAGATCTTGTGCACATTGCTAGAGAATGATGGGGCTCAGGAATTAGGGGGTGCTACACACAAGATTTTTTTTTTTTACCTTCATGCATGCAATGCATGAAGGAAAAAACCTTGAGCCTTTAGAACCACTTTAAGAGCAGGCCCAGGACATGACACAGAAAGAACACAGGAACAGGAACCTACCTTAAAGCTGAACTTTGTGGAACTTGTTGCTGGTTCTGGATCAAAAGAGGCAGTCGTGGATGACCTGAAGATGGAATTGGCACCCAGTAGTCATAGACAGCAGTGGATGAGCAGCAGACTGGAAACCAGCAACTGTTAGAGCAATAAAGAGAGGCAATTCAGAGCACCACCAACATTCCACACAACAGATCGAAAATATTGTTTAAGAGCAGACCTAGGACATGATTTAGAAAGAACACATTGCAGGAACCTACCCCTAAAGCTGAACTTTCTGAAACTTTTTGCTGGTTGGGGATCACAAAAGACAATGGTGGATGACCTGTAACTAGAATTGGCACCCAGTAGACAGCAGTGGATAAGCAGCGTACTGGCAACCAGCAACTGTTGAGGCAAGAGACGTAATTCAGAGTAAAGCCAACATTCCACACAACAGATAGAAAGTACTGTTTAAGAGCAGACCCAGAACATGACTCAGAAAGAACATTGCAGGAACCCACCTTAAAACAGAACTCTGAAACTTGTTGCTGGTTGGGGATCAAAAGAGGCAGTGGTGGATGACCTGAAGATGGAATTGGCACCCAGTAGTCGTAGACAGCAATGGATGAGCAGCGGACTGGCAACCAGCAACTGTTAGAGCAATAAAGAGGTAATTCAGAGCACTGCCAACATTCCATACAACAGATCGAAAGAAGTGCTTAACCGCTTTGGGACCACCCCATAGCAGCACCCCATATACACATGATTCTGCACTTCCAGGCTTTTACACAGTGGGAGCTAATCAGCAAGACCCAGGGACCGAATGTCCACCGGGACCCGCTGATCATTCAGTACTCTGACAAAATGAGTATGTAAACAAGGCAGATTGTCTTCTGTACACACAGAATGACATAGATCCTGTGTTTATGAAGCAGAATCACTGATCCATATCATCCAGTATGAAAAGGACCTTCCCCACAATTAGCAAGCACTCCCTAGGCACATATTTAACCCTTCGATCGCCCCTGATGTTAACCCCTTCCCTGCCAATGCCATTAGTACAATAACAGTGCATATTTTCAGCACTGATCACTGTAATAATGTCACTGGTTCTCAAAAGTGTCAGTGTCCAACCTGCTCACTGCAATAGCGCAGTTTCGCTATAAGTTGCTGATCAACACCATTGCTAGTAAAAAATAAAAATTGTATATCCGTGTATATATATTAATTTGTAGACACTATGGGGTTGATTTACTAAAGGAAAATAGACTGTGCAGTTTGCAAAGTGCATTTGCCCTTAGAAAGTGCAATTGCTTCAAAGCTTAGTACATAAGGTAAAGCTTCACTTTGGAAAGAATACCCAATCACGTGCAAGGAAAATAAAAAATAAAAAAAGTGTTTTTTCCTTGCACATGATTGGATGATGGAAGTTATCAGAGCTTCTGCTAATTTACTAAGCTCTGAAGCAAAAGCACTAGTAGAGTGCAATTGCACTTTGCAAAGTGCACAGTCTATTTGCCTTTAGTAAATTAACCCCTATAACTTTTGTACAAACCAATCAATATACGCTTATTGGGATTTTTTTTTTACCAAAAGTATATAACAGAATACATATTGGCCTAAATTAATGAAGACATTTGATTTGACGTTTTCTTATTGGATGCTTTATAGCAAAAAAGAAAATATTGGGTTATTTTCAAAATTGTCTGTCTTATTTTGCTCATTTAGCGTAAAAAATAATAAAAATGCAGAGGTGATCAAATACCACCAAAAGAAAGATCTATTTGTGGAGAAAAAAAAAAGGACACACATTTTATTTGGGTACAGCGTCACACAATTGTCAGTTAAAATAACACAGTGCCGTATTGCAAAAAATAGCCTGGTCATGAAGGGGGTAAACCTTCCAGAGCTGAAGTGGTTAAAGTGATATTTAAGTCTTGTTAAAAAAACACACACTCTAGTTCTGTGCTCTGTGCCCACAGCAGGACAGTGACCTGTACAGTGTAATGGTGCACTCTAATGGGGATACCTAATCATCATTTGGGTACTGACTGTACTGATCTGGGGGGACATTCTAATGATTGCAGTGCCAGAGTGCCCAGGGAAAATCAGAGTGCCAAGAATAGACCACAGGGCAGGATGACTCTTACAACAGCTCAGCTCAGACTCCAGATTAGGCTGCCTGCTGCTGACATAGATCAAATGAGACTGAGGATTGCAAAGTGGAGTCCCACTCCCCCCTCCCCCTATCCAGGCTCACTCAGCAGCAGCTCCCTTATGAAAAGAAAAGCCAGTAGCAGCAACCATCCTTCAAATGCTTCCTCCTTCTCCTCCATGGACCAACAACAGGAAACCCCCCTTCTCCCCCCTGCTCTTGTCAGATGTGACATCTGACTAGCACAGCAGACTCAGTCAGCTCGCTGCATACAGTAGCTCTTCTCCCTCCCCAGCGGTCTACCATGTAAAGAAACAGCCAGCAGGCAGCTCAGCTGTTAACATACCTTCAGGCTTCTGGGCTGGGCTCAAGCTCTCTCTCAACACTATGTGCTTCCTCCATCCCCTTCTTTTGCGCGCCAAATGCAGAGGCACCACGTCTCACAGGTAGGGATGAGCCGAACACCCCCCTGTTCGGTTCGCACCAGAACTTGCGAACAGGCAAAAAATTTGTTCGAACATGCGAACACCGTTAAAGTCTATGGGACACGAACATGAATAATCAAAAGTGCTAATTTTAAATTATATGCAAGTTATTGTCATAAAAAGTGTTTGGGGACCTGGGTCCTGCCCCAGGGGACATGGATCAATGCAAAAAAAGTTTTAAAAACAGCCATTTTTTCGGGAGCAGTGATTTTAATAATGCTTGAAGTGAAACAATAAAAGTCTAATATCCCTTTAACCACTTGCCGCCAACCCCAATTAAACAATGACGGCAAAGTGGTTTGACAATCCTGATCGGACATCATATGACGTGATCAGGATTTTCCGCTATTGCGCTCCCCCGGGGGCGCGCACCACGGCGATCGGGGGAGACGCTTGTCCCTCGGACACAGCGCATCCCCGATCAGGGTAAACAGCCAATGAAATTGGCTGTTTACCATGTGATCGGCTGTGTCCAATAACCGCCGATCACCTGTCATAACAAATCGGGCACGCGCGCAATGCGGGGCCCGCAGTGCGCCGATCGGAGAAGGCGAGTGTCCCTCGGACAAAGCGCATCTCCGATCAGGGTAAACAGCCAATGGCTGTTTACCCATGTGATCGGCTGTGTCCAATCACAGACGGTCACAAGTATAAACACTGTGGCGGTTTCCAGGGATCTCTCCTTCTCTCTCCTCACACACCGATCGTGTGAGGAGAGAGAAGGAGAGATCTGATCAGTGAGTAAAACATCTTTACTTTTACTGTCTGCACAACATGAACCCCCCCTCATCAATAAAGAGAATCTGTCACAGCCCATCAGAACCTGTCGCAGCCCATCAGGATCTGTCACAGCCCATCAGGATCTGTCACAGCCCATCAGAACCTGTCACAGCCCGTCATCGGTACCGCCATCAGCACAGCCACCGCCATCAGCACCGCCACCGCCATCAGCACTGCTACCGCCATCAGCACCGTCACCGCCATCAGCACGGCCATCGGTACCATCTGGATCTGACAGCCCATCTGTCACACAGGCCACCATCAGTACCACTAACGGTACCGCTATTAGTACCGCCATCGGTAACATCTGGATCTGACAGCCCATCTGTCATAGCCCATCTGTCACACAGGCCCGCCATCACTACCGTCGCACAATCCCGCCATAAGTACCGTCACACAGGCCATCACTAACCTGTCAGTACCATCACACAGGCCCAACATCAGCGAGCTGTCAGTAGCACCACCAGTTCTGTCACACAGGCCCGCCAAAAGTACCACCATCATGTCCCAAAGAGTTTATACACCTGAGGTGGCATATAACATCCTTACCATGTCGGATGATGAGAGCAGCGGGGAGCTCTCATTATCCGATTCTGGTTCGGAATACGAGCCAGTGGAGGGAAGCGGATTGGAGTCCGAGTCATCGGAGTAAACCGCCCCTCCTAAAAGAGTGAGGAGATCAGGGCCTAGATCAGAAAACCTGCCTACCACCAGCAGCGCCAGACCCCAGGAAGAGGAGCCCAGTACTGGAATTGCACATCCAACCAAAAGAATCCGGGCCCAGTCCTACCTTCCAGATGCCCTGGCAAACCCCTTATGGTTGCCTGCCAACTCAGGATCCGCTACAATCCCCCCTTTCACTGCACAGCCAGGTGTGCAGCCCAACACTTCGAATTTTTCATATTCGGACTATTTCCATTTGTTTTTCCCAGAAAATTTGTTGCAGTACATGGTGGACCAAACAAACCTCTATGCAGACCAATTTATTGCTGCCAACCCCAGTTCGTCCTACCCCCGTATTTTCCATTGGCAACGTCTCACACTAGACGAATTCAAATTGTTCTTGGGCCTTACTTTTAATATGGGGCTTACAAAGAAAAACGAACTGCATGCCTACTGGTCCACCCACCCCATCCACAACTTGCCCCTATATTCTTCTGTTATGTCCAGGACATGGTACAATATGATAATGCGTTTCCTACATTTCAATGACAATTCACAGTGCCCTCCCCAAGATCATCCCAACCACAACAAATTATATAAGCTTCGCCCCCTTATAAAATCTTTTACCAAACGATTTTCTGAAGTCTTTATCCCTGACCAAAATATTTGTGTAGACGAATCCCTTATCCACTTTACTGGCCGGCTGAATATCAAGCAGTATATCCCAAGTAAGAGAGCCAGGTACGGGGTGAAATTGAACAAATTATGTGACCGAGCCACTGGTTACGTGTACTCATTTCGTATTTATGAGGGAAAAGTCTCTCAGCTCCAGCCCCGTGAGTGCCCCAAATACATAGGAACCAGTAGTAAAATTGTGTGGGACCTTGCAAACCCCCTGTTCAAAAAAGGTTACCACTTATATGTAGATAATTACTACAGCAACTTGCCCCTTTTCCATCACCTTTATTGTGAAAAAACCCTGGCCTGCGGTACCTTCCGAAAAAATAGGAAGGGCTTCAAACAGAATTTACTAGCAGAACGGCTACAAAAGGGGGAAGCCGCATTCATGAGGAATGAGGAGGTGTTGGCCATGAAGTGGCGGGACAAGAAGGATGTTCACATGATGACTACCATTCACAATGACACCTTGGTGGAGGTTCAGAGAAGACGTGGCCCCGTAGTAAAGCCTGAATGTGTCCATGACTACAATCTGTATATGGGGGGGTGGATTTAAATGATCAGATGCTGCAACCATATTTGTCAACCCACAAGTCCAAATATTGGTATAAAAAAGTTGCATTCAAAATATCAAATATATCAAAATATCAAATATCAAAATATCAAAATTGCATATCAAAAATAACCCGAAAACCAACCCATCACCTACCTCAAATATATTGAAAACATTGTCATTGCACTTATTTACCAGCAAGGACCCGCCCCAGGAAGCATTCGCTCTGATAGTGTAAGTCAACTTCATGAGCAACATTTTCCCTATAACATTCCCCCCGCAGAATCTGGAAGAAGACGCCAAAAGAGATGTCGTGTATGCTCAAGTGGAGGAGCTAGAAGAGATACAAGTTTTTATTGTCCCCAATGTCCCTCCCAACCTGGCCTGTGTATCGGTGATTGCTTCAAAAATTATCACACATCCATCAGATATTAGTTCCCCTTATTAGTAACAGACTGCCATTTCCCCATTTCAATTACCTGTGTGCATCATTTGCCTGCCACCATGTTTCTACCTTCCATGTTAACTGACCCTGGCCTGTTTACCGACAATGTCTTTGCCTGCTGTTTTAACCACGTTTCTGACTTCCACATGCACCGACCTCAGTCTGTTTACTGATGATGCCTTTGCCTGCCGTTATAACCATGTTTCTGACTTCCACGTGCACCAACCTCAGCCTGTTTACCGACGATGCCTTTGCCTGCCATTTTAAGCACGTTTCTGACTTCCACGTGCACCGACCTCGGCCTGTTAAATCAACCATGTTTTTGCCTGCCACTTGGACTGATCTTTTGCCCTTCTACTTCAGTACACAGGGGTCTCACATATGTGAGGGGCTTCAGAATAGCGTTCTGAGTAGAGAAAATCAGTTTTTGGTTTTCTGTGTTCCCAGAACAGGGTCTGGTTGCCCAGAGGCTTCAAAGAGATTTGTGTGGGAGAAGCCTCTACCCCTGTACCCCTGGCCCTAAGCTTGATGGTTCTTCCTGCTGCCTGGACCAATACTTTGGCAGTGCTGACCATATCTCGGCCTGCTGCCTCTACTGACTATAGACAGTATTTTTGCCTGGACATCTCTGCCTGCTACCTGGACCAATGCTTTGGCTGTGCTGACAGTATCTCTGCCTGAACTAACTATGGACAGTATTGCTGCCTGGGCAATTGCTTTTGCTGTTGCTGACCACATCCCTGCCTGCTGCCTGGACTGATGCTCTCCTCTGTGGACCACTAAACTACTAAAACCACAGGTAATCTTTTGTTATTTGGTATGTACGTGTTATGTATTAGAAATATGAAGGGCCTTCAAAAATATGATCGGTAGTCATGAAATTATATGTGTAATTTATGGTCCTAGAACGACTGAAGGTGGTATTTGGATGGTGGGCCTCTGTATGTGGCCAGGCTATGTAAAAGTGTCACACATGTGGTATCGTTAAACTCAGGAGGAGTAGCAGAACGTATTTTGTGGTGTCATTTTTGCTATGTACATGCTATGTGTTAAAAAAATCTTATAAATCGACAACTTTGTGTAAAAAAAAAGTGTTTTCATTTTTCTCCCACGTTTTGCGAAAACTTCTGGAAAAAAATGAACCGTTCAAAAGACTCATTATGTCTCATAGATTATACGTTGGGGTGTTTGCTTTCCAAAATGGGGTCATTTTGTGGGCGTTTCCATTGTCCTGGTGTTCCAGGGCCTTCAAAAGGTGGTATCGCCATACTCAGGAGGAGTAGCAGAATGCATTTTTGGGTCAGTTGCAAGTATATGCATGCTGTGTTCAAGAAATAACCTGTCAATACAATAAGTTTGTGTAAAAAAAAAAAAGTCTTCATTTTCCCAAGAATTGTGGGAAAAAATTACAACTTCAAAAAACTCATTATGCCTCTTACTAAATACCTTGGAATGTCTACTTTCCAAAAAGGGGTCATTTGGGGGGTATTTGTACTTTCCTTGATTGTTAGTGTTTCAAGAAATGAGGCATTCAGTACATCAGGTGTGATCAGATGTGATCTATTTTCAGTGATTTGCACCCTAACTTGTAGACTCTATAACTTTCACACAGACTAAATAATACCCACTAATTTGGGTTATTTTTACCAAAGATATGTAGCAGTATAAATTTTGGCCCAAAGTTATGAAGAAAAATGACTTATTTGCAAAATTTTACAATAGAAGCTAAAAAGGTGTTTTTTTTCAAAATTTTCGCTCTTTTTTCACTTATATCGCAAAAAAAGAAAAAACTCAGCGGTGATTAAATACCACCAAAAGAAAGCTCTAATTGTGAGAAAAAAATGATAAAAATTTTGTTTGGATACAGTGTAGCAAGACAGATTTTTAAAATTTTTGACAGTTTTTTTAAAGAAATGGTAGGGGTACTTTTGTACCCCCTTACCATTTCACACAGGGGGGAGGGCTGGGATCTGGGGGTCCCCTTGTTAAAGGGGGCTTCCAGATTCCGATAAGCCCCCTGCCCGCAGACCCCCACAACCACCGGGCAAGGGTTGTGGGGATGAGGCCCTTGTCCCCATCAACATGGGGACAAGGTGTTTTGGGGGTCTACCCCAAAGCACCCTCCCAATGTTGAGGGCATGTAGCATGGTATGGTTCAGGAGGGGGGGCGCTCTCTCGTCCCCCCTCTTTTCCTGCGACCTGCCAGGTTGCGTGCTCGGATAAGGGTCTGGTATGGATTTTTGGGGAGACCCCACGCAATTTTTTTTTATTTTGGCGCGGAGTTCCCCTTAAAATCCATACCAGACCTTAAGGGTGTGGTATAGATTTTGAGGGGGACCCCACGCAATTTTTTTTTTTAATTTTGGCCGGGGTTCCCCTTAATATCCATACCAGACCTGAAGGGCCTGGTATGGAATTTAGGGGGACCCCCACGTCATTTTTTTTTTTAATCTTGGTTCAGGGTTCTCCTGGGGGGAATTCCCATGCCGTTTTTATCGATGAACTTTTATGTGGATTTTCGGACCGGCAATTCATTATAGCCGCGAGTAGTTTTAAATGACTTTTTTTCCTTTGCAATGTCATTTTGCTGTCAGACTGTTCTAAACACGGGAAACATGCGCCCATTTACAGGCATACTATAGACACCCCCCAGGTACGAAATTTAAAGGGATATTACACTTTTATTGTTTCACTTTAAGCATTATTAAAATCACTGCTCCCGAAAAAACGTCCGTTTTTAAAACTTTTTTTTGCATTGATTTAGTTCCCTGGGGCAGGACCCAGGTCCCCAAACACTTTTTATGACAATACCATGCATATAAGCCTTTAAAATTAGCACTTTTGATTTCTCCCATACACTTTTAAAGGGTGTTCCGCGGCTTTCGAATTTGCCGCGAACACCCCAAATTGTTCGCTGTTCAGCGAACTGGTGAACAGCTGATGTTTGAGTCGAACATGAGTTTGACTCGAACTCGAAGCTCATCCCTACTCACAGGGTCTTTTATAAGGTAGCACCTCTGCACAACATTCTGGATCAATCCCCCCCCCTCTCAGCCGGTGTTCTGCCGAGAAAGTTCCCCTTGGCTGATAATGACCCCCCTGTAGTGCGCAGGCGCAGCGCTTGCGCAGTAGGAACAACAAGGGAGCCGCCGAAAAGAGCCAAAGCTGAACACCTGAGTCAGCTGTACACAGCGCCTGTGTGCCAGGACTATAGTAAAAAAAACACTTTGTAACAGGCCCCTCACGGGCTCGCTACGCTCGCCACGCTTCGGGCATGGCCTCGCTGCGCTCGGCATTTTAATATTCTAACTCTATGTCCACTTGAATGGTCGAGCTTTAGCGTGGACTTAGGTCAGAATGTAGTGCGCAGGCGCCGTATAGAGCTGACGATCAGCTGTCTTTCTTCGGCAATTTTCGGCGGCTCCGTAGTTGTTTGTACTGCGCAAGCGCAGCACATGCGCAGTACAGGGGTGTCCTTATCCGCCCGAGGAACTTTCTCGGCAAGACACCGGATTTAACTAAGCATCAGCGGCTTATGCTGCTGTATCCCTCCTCTTCAAAAAAGAGTCCATAGCCAAGCAGGACAGGATTCACATCATGTACAATATATTTTTTCTTTAAATGTGCACATTTTATGCCAATACCTCAGTGGAATTTTTGGGGGTGCTATGAGGGTGCTTGAAGATATTTTGGGGGGCTTCAGCACACCCAAGCACCCACCTGGCGCTGCCCCTGACTGAAGGTAAATATTGCAGTAAAAGCTGGTTTGTTAATTTATGTCATTTTTATATTGTTATATTTGGCTGGAGTTCTACTTTAATTTTTTTTTCTTCCAGGCAAACATTTTAGTAGGGATTAATTATAGCTTAGGCTTTACAGAAGATTGCAATGACTACTAAACTGGAGAGCTGCACGATTCTGACCAAAATGAGAATCACAATTTTTTTGCTTAGAATAAAAAGATCACGATTCTTGCAGCGTAAAATCTTTCACATTATACAGAAAAAAATTGGGCTAACTTTTACTGGTTAGTTTTTTTTTTTTAATTCATTAAAGTAATTTTTTTACAAAAAAATTGCATTTGAAAGACCGCTGCGCAAATACAGTCTGACATAAAATATTGCAACAACCACCATTTTATTCTCTAGGGTCTCTACTAAAAAAATATTTATAATGTTTGGGGGTTCTAAGTAATTTTCTAGCAAAAAAAAAAAAAAAAATATTTTAACTTGAAACCACCAAGTGTCAGAAAAAGGTTTAGTGTTTAAGTGGTTAAACTTTCTTCACTACACACTTCCATTGACAAATTGTTACAATGTTTATAGTTAACTTTCACTGCTAAAGAATGTTCTGATTCTTGGGGACTGCCCAGATTTTTTCTTCCCTTCTTATGATGGCTGTGGCTTCAGAAGAGCAGAGAGAAAATTCCTTTGCATCTACTGAACAGTCGGGGGATTTGGTCCTTAAAAGTCAGGAAACTTTCACAATGAGTTGGCTAGTTACTCCAGCCAGAGCAAGATAACAGCTGAGGAACCAAGGGCAAGGGATGGTCCTCACTTCAGGAGAAAATTAGTGGAGGGTGGAATTCTTGTCTAACATTAAATATAGGACAAACCACTGATCTAAATACTCAAAACTTTTTTTAAATAGTCAATTCTGTTACCTATTAAATGGTTATCATAAGCCTTTAATGTTACCATAGTCATACAAATAAACAACTTGGACCTTTAAATAACTCAAAGTGTGTTACTGGAATGTTATATACCGTATTTACAAAAAATATACATAATAGGAAATGAAACCACTTTCTTGGTCATAAACTCTAATTTACTGACAGGAGGAAGGAACTCTGGTTCACACTAAAAAATTACCTATACAGCTATCTCTTTTTAGTGCTTGTGAAAAAAATGTGACTTCCTTTTGAACAGGTATCCAGCACATTAATTGCACTTAAGTAGTAAGCTGGAAGGATCCCAGTAACCTACATTTGCAATTTTGTGCTGCCCACAGAGCAGCAGCAGAAAGTACAGATGTGGCCGTTTAATGAATTGACTATCTGCATGTTGGTTTTGTGCATGGAGTTTACTTTTTCGTCTTGTGAGTAAACCTTTGTTCTTTATTGTTATTAATATTATTATCTCCACTCAAAATTGAATGGTTAACTCTTAGTTTGGCTTGGTTGAATTGCTTACCAACTTCGTATATAACATTGAGATGATGTAGCGGGGGTTGGAGCAAGGGATAAAAGGTAAAAGTAGGTAAAAGTGTTTTTATTGGTACACTAGACAAAAATGAGCATTCACTTTTGAAGTGTGGGGTGAACAGCACACAGTTGGCTTTGGAATAGATTTTTTTTTTCTACAATTTGTTTGGCTAATCTGAATTATTCTATTAGAACCCTTTTGCTGTCAGAGTTGTTTTGCCCTGTGTTTTATTTTGCACACGTTTAAAAAATCATTTTAAGTCTGAAAAATTAGGTAAAACCCTTAAATATTCGAAATTTTATAACAGCATAAAGAATACAATTGTGGTAGATCCAAATTTGTGTGTTGCACAATATTGCCACAGCTGTTTATCACATTTTCAGAAAAATTTTCAATAAAAAATACATTTAAGTAAATTTTTAGGGCATACAAACAGAATATATGACCCATTTTTGGTACAATATAAAATTGAAAGTTGCACTGGATAAATAGATAACAAACATGTCAAACCTTCAAACTGCATGTGCTTATGAAACAGCAAAGAAATTGGGTACACAACATTTTTCATAGGTAACCCTTTAAAGCTCCTACAGGTCATTAACTTATAGCTTTTCATACTGGACATTACCCTGGCATGAGTGTCAGTATGTAACATGTGTAGCACAGTCAACGTTTTTGCATGTAGGCGACCTGGACTAGCGTGTTAACATTCATGTGAACATGTACATAGGAGCTAGCTCAACATTCTGGCATGGTTTTAAGTGCTTGACTGTAACTTTGATTTTTTTTCCACGTAAGTCCCTTATGTGATGGCATTTTGTTTAGACAGGTTCTCTTTAATGAGACATCAGGGGTCTGTTCAACCCCTGATGTCTTACCTGCCTTCTATTGAAGCTAAGAAAATGAGATTGGTGAATGTGTTCAATTCATTCGTTATATCCACTATAATTTCTTTCGTATTAGTTGAAATTTGATATTTATGTATGTATATACAGTATATTTGTGATGATTCGTAGTTTGGAAAGTCGTTTGTTTATTGAATCTGTTAACACACACAATGACAATATCTCTTCTCCTCTGCTCAAATACAATACAACACCCTTTTCACTCAGTTCTCAGGAATGCACTAATCCAACCTCCAGCACAAAATTAATCAGCTGATTAGACTGTAAAGATTTACTTTGAGTTGACCTTTTGTTTCATTAGATCTTTAATGAACTACAGAATCATGTCAAATTCATTCGTTATATCCGCTATAATTTCTTTCATATTAGTTGAAATTTGTTATTTTCTTATTCGGAATTTATTCGATGCATCCGAATGTCCGAAAGATGCAAAATTCGGGCGAATTTCGATTCGTTACGAAACTGATTGCACATGTCTAATAATAAACACAAACATGTATGTGTGCAAAGTCCACATAAAATAATCTGTTATGCCGCATACACACGACTGGACTTTCTGTGAAACTAGGTCCGACGTTCTTCCCGCCGGACTTCCCGCCGGACTTTATGAATGGACGGACTTGCCTACACACGACCGGATTTCTGGCAGGCTAGGTCCGCCCGTCTTCCCGACGGACTTTTGCCGGAGTTACGGCGGACTTTCCGAATGAACTGACTTGCCCACACACGGACAAGTCTGTTCATTTTGAATGTGACTCGGGTACGACGGGACTAGAAAAGGAAGTCAATCTCGCCGTTTTTATCAGCGAGATTGACACCATGCGAGCCCCGTCACGGGGCATACCAGGCCCTTAGGTCTGGTATGGATTTTAAGGGGAACCCCTACGCTGAAAAAACGGCATGGGGTCCCCCCCAAAGTCCATACCAGACCCCGATCCGAGCACGCAGCCTGGCTGGTCAGGAAAGGGGGTGGGGATGAGCGAGCGCCCCCCCCCTCCTGAACCGTACCAGGCCACATACCCTCAACATGGGGGGTGGGTGCTTTGGGGGAGGGGGCGCCCTACGGGGCCCCCCCCACCACAAAGCACCTTGTCCCCATGTTGATGAGGACAAGGGCCTCTTCCCGACAACCCTGGCCGTTGGTTGTTGGGGGTCTGCGGGTGGGGGGCTTATCAGAATCCGGGCCCCCTATAATAAGAGATCCCGGCCCCAAACCCTGTGTGAATGAGTATGGGGTACATGGTACCCCTACCCATTTACCTAGGGAAAAAGTGTAAAAAAAATCTGATGTGACTTATGTAGGCAGAGATGCCGCCCCCTTATGCCGTCACAGTCCCTGGGCATGCTGGGACTGTGACGTTTTAGGGGGGGCTTGGTCAACATCACCCGATGACCATGCCCCCTAAAACGTCACAGTCCCAGCATGCCCAGGGACTGTGACGGAATAAGGGGGCGGGGTCTCCGCCTATATAAGTCACATCGGAGCGCTCAGAGAGCATTCCAGCCGGAGAGACCGTTGTGTCAACATTGGAAGAAGAGAAGAGGGAAGAAGCCGAGAAGCCAGAAGCCAGAAGCCAGAAGTCCGGGTCCCCGCTAGCAAAAGAGCGGCATGAAGATAGCTGAGGAGCCAGCAGAAGAACTGGAACACCGGGAGCAGAGGTCAAACACCGGGAGAAGAGGCCAGAGAGAGCGGAGAAGAACCAACCAGACGCCGGGAGAAGAGGAACCGGAGGGACCCCCCGAAGTCAGAAGAAGACCCCCGAAGCCGGAAGAAGACCCTCCCGGAGCTGTCTAATAAATTACTTTAAAAACCTGTGTAGTGTGTTTTTTATTGACACTTTTTCCCTAGGTGAATGGGTAGGGGTACCATGTACCACATACTCATTCACATAGGGTGGGGCCCTCTTATTATAGGGGGCTCCCGGATTCCGATAAGCCCCCCACCCGCAGACCCCGACAACCAACGGCCAGGGTTGTCGGGAAGAGGCCCTTGTCCTCATCAACATGGGGACAAGGTGCTTTGTGGTGGGGGGGCCCCGCAGGGCGCAAAAGCAACCACCACCCCATGTTGAGGGCATGCGGCTTGGTACGGTTCAGGAGGGGGGGCGCTCGCTCGTCCCCACCCCCTTTCCTGACCAGCCGGGCTGCGTGCTCGGATCGGGGTCTGGTATGGACTTTGGGGGGGACCCCACGCCGTTTCTTCGGCGTAGGGGGTTCCCCTTAAAATCCATACCAGACCTAAGGGCCTGGTATGCCCCATGCTCGCCGTATTGGAAAATTAGTTTTTCCTATTGCAGCGAGCGTGAGATGCAATACCCTGCCCTTGCATCGTATCTGGTCTGTCGGACCAGCATACAGATGAATGGGCTTTCCGTCAGGAACTGAGTCCGGCGGACTTACGATGGAAAGATTTGAAACATGCTTCATTTCTAGGTCCGGTGAACTCTTGGGAAAAAAAGTCCGCAGGAGCCTACACACGATCGGATTGTGCGGCGGACTCTGGTCCACCGGACCAAGTATGCCGGAAAGTCCGCTCGTGTGTACGCGGCATAACTCCAATCCAAGTAAAAAGGAATTAGAAAAAAGATGGAGAAATGTTCAAGATGATCCACCACCACCGAAGGGAACTTGAGATAGCCGGGAGAATTAAAAACTCTTACCAGATAGAGAGGACCTCCTATTAGAAGTGAGGTCAGCAGCGCCTGCGGATCTCGGTGGGACCGGCATTTTTAGACTCATCCTAGACCCCGTAGAGGGCTATATCTGCAGGCGCTGCTGACCTCACTTTTAATAGGAGGTCCTATGTATGTGGTAAGAGTTTTTAATTCTTACGGTGTATACCCCAAGAAAAGGGCTATCTCAAGTTCCTTTCGGTGGTGGTGGATCATCTTGAACATTTCTTGAACACCTTTTTTCTAATTCCTTTTCACTTTTGGATTGGAGTAACAGATTATTTTATGTGGACTTTGCACACATATACATGTTTGTGTTTATTATGTGATTTGATTCATTTAAATTACTTAACGTGGACTTTCTATGCATGTTATTTCTATTGATGTTTTTTCAATTTTTTAGACCAATAATTTGTGTTCAGAAACATTATTACTATTCACTTAATTTTTTTTAGGTCTTCACCTATGTAGTAGCGCGACTATTCCCCCCTTTTTTACATATTTTACTTACATGAATTTATCGCATTTTTTTTGTGTCGCTGCTTCTCCTTTCACTATTAGTTTAAATTCAAATTTTCTTTCATTAGCGCGGTATATACCCCACTTGCTTACATGGAATTTATACAAATCTGTGTCCAGAAACACCAAATTCCAAGCATAACGCCCATTATTGTCCTTTACACGACGCGTTTCAGTTTATTTCCTTTCCTCAGGGGTGTTTGTTAGGAAACAGATTGTACGCCTATAACATTATAGATAAATATTTAAATATCAATAAACATAGTTTGCTTTCAATAGAATATTTATGATAGATACAGTATTCAATATCTGGTAGACTTACATATACTATGGTAGTGTCACAGCTGAACATTCCATTGAAATATATTTTTTCTATATTTTTCTCAATACATAAGTGCCTATAAAGTCCGCTTAGGGGTATTCATTTTGTTTCTATTGAAGCTAATGGAGTGCAGGTCAGGCTGGTCAGGAAAAGTGACAGCCAAACCCAGAAGTAACATAATGCATTTCACTTCTATGTTAATTCTAGCTAGGGAAGATCAGCTAATGGATGTTCCCTGGCTTCTCTCCCCTCTACCCAGAAACACTCAGGGGCCTGGCTCTGGGAAATATTGCAGGGGGATCATGATGGGGGGGTCTGCAGCAGTGCAGGGACAAGGGCAAAGATGCCATACTCTGCCCCCTTCTCCTTGATGTGGGCACCCTCCCCATCATCTTCTGCAGTTGGGCTCTATGATATTAGCACAACCACGCTGCTTCTGCCTGTCTTACAGTGGCGAGGTGCAACAAGAAAGAAAAAAAGGCTAGGTAGCCAGAGTGCAGGAACTTGGTGCAGACCACACCCCAGAATCCCCCTAAGTATGCAACTGGTGCAGATAATAGAACTCACCACCAGAGACATCACTGTTCCTCTGCTGGGGCTCCTCCTGTCAGGAATGGAAGTCTCCAGGCACGTCAGTGGTAAAGGATGGAAGAGTAGAGGGTGGGCTCTCTTCTTGGCGGCTGAATGTGCTCTATAGGCTGCTGCTTCCAACATAGAAAGACACTGTGCCCAGGGTTTCTGCTCCTTCTGCCCCCCCCCATCATTCCCGGCCTTGGGCTGTATTACTAACGGCCTGTGGAAGTGTTTAGGCACAGCTGTACAGCTGCTTGACTGCCTGCTGTCAGGTGAAAGCAGTCAGTTTGTCAGAATTACATGCAGCCGGGTGTGTGTGAAACCCCCTGCTGCTGCCGACATATATCGGTGGAAGGCAAGGGTTAAATGTAATTTTAAAAGCATCTCTACACGAAACCCAAACTGTGTGTGCTATATATACTATGGGAACATTCAAAATCATAGGACTTTATGTGGACATGTATAAAAAAAACACACTTTTATTTCATTCCATTTAAAACTTTACAAACATATTAAAAATACTCTACAAAAAAAATTAAAAAATACTCTCTATTTAGAGGTTCACAGGGACACTTTTTAAAGGAAGCTAAAGAGTGCAGATATTTTCATTTAGCATACAAATTTAATAGTTGCAAATACTTAATCCACAGGGGATACAATATAAAGATAAAGCATACCTACACATTCAAGACCACTCCCGATCCTTATGAAGATATCAAAAGATATGGTTGGCTGGAATTTGCACCCTGAATATATTTCCCAAGGAGGTGCATCTGAAAAAGCCAAGATAGAGTCACTGCTTCTCAGGTGCAGACATTCAAAATTAGTCGCAAACCAAGCAGTTTCGCAAGTATAATCTATTTAGGGACATACAGATCAATGTATATTTTATTCAGGTCAAGCAAGATCACCATACATATATATATATATATACCAAGAATATACCAATATACCAATATTGGAATATACCAAGAGTCTACCTTTTTATAAGAGGATCTATAATGTGTAGCTATAATGTCTCAATAGGAAAAGGTGGCCAGCATAGCCAGTAGTTAAGAGCTTGTATATTCCAATAGTCTTCTGCTATCCATATGTACACCCTGCTCTGCCTGACTATTTGACACTGCTCTTTATTTTTGGTAATATCCTCTGCTGCCTCATATACAATAAACTTGTATATTTAATGCTAGCTCTATAACAAATGCACTGCACTAACCACATAACTTGTGATTGATTCTCAACTCCATTTGGTATGAGTGATCAAGAGACTCAATTACCTTTAATGACCCTAGCCTGTTGCTGTGGCTGGTCTGGTATTGTCCATCTCCCCTCACATATTCATGTGTCTCAAATCAGACCCTATATTGATCAATTGACAAATGCTTGCCTATTTAATCTTTCTATATATTTAAAGCGGCCCATGGGGAGGCGCAGACAGGGGCAAGGCGCAGACACCATGTCTCTTTCCTGAGTGTCTCTGTCACGAGTGTTGTGCAGTTTCACTGCTGCAGTTTAACTAAAGCAGGATAACTGAAGCTGTATGAAGATACAACAAGAACTCTGCTCCACTCTGGAAATACGGCAAGCAAGCCAACTTGTGACATTTAATTTTTTTGAAGTCAGATTCCCACTCTCTATCCACTAACATGCTCCTTCTTAGGGATGAGCCGAACACCCCACTGTTCGGTTTGCACCAGAACTTGCGAACAAGCAAAAAATTTGTTCAAACACACGAACACCGCTAAAGTCTATGGGACTCGAACATGAATAATCAAAAGTGCTAATTTTAAAGGCTTATATGGAAGTTATTGTCATAAAAAGTGTCCCAGGGGACATGGATCAATGCAAAAAAAAGTTTTAAAAACGGCCGTTTTTTCAGGAGCAGTGATTTTAATAATGCTTAAAGTGAAACAATAAAAGTGTAATATCCCTTTAAATTTTGTACCTGGGGGGTGTCTGCCTGTAAAGGAGCACATGTTTCCCATGTTTAGCAAAGTCTGACAGCAAAATGACATTCCAAAGGAAAAAAGTCATTTAAAACTACTTGCGGCTATTAATGAATTGCCGGTCCGACAATACACATAAAAGTTCATTGATAAAAACGGCATGGGAATTCCCCACAGGGGAATCCTGAACCAAAATTTAAAAAAAAAATGACGTGGGGGGTCCCCCTAAATTCCATACCAGGCCCTTCAGGTCTGGTATGGATATTAAGGGGAACCCCGGCCAAAATTAAAAAAAAAAACGGCGTGGGGTCCCCCCAAAAATCCATACCAGCCCCTTATCTGAGCACGCAACCTGGCAGGCCGCAGGAAAACAGGGGGGAGGAGAGAGCGCCCCCCCTCCTGAACTGTACCAGGCCACATGCCCTCAACATTGGGAGGGTGCTTTGGGGTAGCCCCCCAAAACACCTTGTCCCCATGTTGATGGGGACAAGGGCCTCATCCCCACAACCCTTGCCCTGTGGCATCCTCCTGGAGCATGTACCCAACACTGTGGTCAAACAGTTCGAGGGACTCCTCATGAGGACATGGTGGGGCTAGGGAAGGAGTCACTGATGCCATTGAGCCGAGGGAAGAGGCCGCGTTGGCAGGTGCTTTGCCAGACAAAGTACCCTGAGCATGGGTGAGAGAGGATGAGGAGGATGAGGACGGCTTGGTCATCCACTCGACCAAGTCTTCCGCATGTTGTGGCTCAACACGGCCAGCTGCCGAAAAAAAGGGCAAGCGTGTCCCACGGCCACGTGCTGATGAGGATGCACCGTGTCCACGACCAGCACTGTTGCCTCCAGACACAGAGCCTGCTTGCCCTCTTTTATTGGCTTGTGACTGTCTGCCTCTCCTTGTTGGCCTTCCAGACATACTAATGGCCTGCAGTGAGATGTAGCTGCACTAAGCTGGGATATATATATATATATATATATATATATATATATATATATATATTTACTGATACTGCAGCTAGCAAAATCAACTGACTGCCTGTAGTATTATTAGTATGAGAACACCACCAATCTTCTACAGGTAGCTTTAGCTGAACACTGTGCAGAGATCACACTACACTAACTTGTAGCTTTAGCTGAACACTGTGCAGAGGTCGCACTACACTAACTTGTAGCTTTAGCTGAACACTGTGCAGAGGTTGCAGTACACTAACGTGTAAATAATGTAGCTGCCTGCGGTAGTGATAGGAACAGGAAAATACCACCAACCTTCTACAGGTAGCTTTAGCTGAACACTGTGCAGAGGTCGCACTACACTAACGTGTAAATAATGTAGCTGCCTGCGGTAGTGATAGGATCAGGAAAATACCACCAACCTTCTACAGGTAGCTTTAGCTGAACACTGTGCAGAGGTCGCACTACACTAACGTGTAAATAATGTAGCTACCTGCGGTAGTGATAGGATCAGGAAAACACCACCAACCTTCTACAGGTAGCTTTAGCTGAACACTGTGCAGAGGTCGCACTACACTAACGTGTAAATAATGTAGCTGCCTGCGGTAGTGATAGGATCAGGAAAACACCACCAACCTTCTACAGGTAGCTTTAGCTGAACACTGTGCAGAGGTCGCACTACACTAACGTGTAAATAATGTAGCTGCCTGCGGTATTGATAGGATCAGGAAAACAACACCAACCTTCTACAGGTAGCTTTAGCTGAACACTGTGCAGAGGTCGCACTACACTAACTTGTAGCTTTAGCTGAACACTGTGCAGAGATCGCACTACACTAACTTGTAGCTTTAGCTGAATACTGTGCAGATGTTGCACTACACTAACTTGTAGCTTTAGCTGAACACTGTGCAGAGGTCGCACTACACTAACTTGTAGCTTTAGCTGAACACTGTGCAGATGTCGCGCTACACTAACTTGTAGCTTTAGCTGAACACTGTGCAGAGGTCGCACTACACTAACTTGGAGTTTTAGTTGAACACTGTGCAGAGGTTGCAGTACACTAACTTGTAGCTTTAGCTGAACACTGTGCAGAGGTCGCACTACACTAACTTGTAGCTTTAGCTGAACACTGTGCAGAGGTCGCACTACACTAACTTGTAGCTTTAGCTGAACACTGTGCAGAGGTCGCACTGCACTAACTTGTAGCTTTAGCTGAACACTGTGCAGAGGTCGCACTGCACTAACTTGTAGCTTTAGCTGAACACTGTGCAGAGGTCACACTACACTAAAAAATAATGTAGCTGCCTGCGGTAGTGATGGGATCAGAAAAACACCACCAATCTTCTACAGGTAGCTTTAGCTGAACACTGTGCAGAGGTCGCACTACACTAACTGTAAATACTGTAGCTAATAGGACCAGAAGAACACCAGCAATTTTCTTCAAATACTGTAACAACACCTGCCTGCCTGTCAGTAGGAAGATAATAAAAGGAACGGATCTAGCTAAACTGAATACAGTGTGTGTATATATACATATTTATATATATATATATATATATATATATACACAACACCTGGGATGCATATATATACACAATACACTGTAAGTGCAGCTAACTGACTGACTGTCCTGCCTAATCTATCTAACTTAAATCAAATGACACTGTCTCTCTGTCTCTGTCTCTCAAAGAGGCGGAACACACTACACAGGGCCGACGTGCAGGCGGCCTTATATAGTGTGGGGCGTGTACTAAACCCCCTGAGACATAATTGGCCAAAGCCACCCTGGCTTTGGCCAATTACAGCTCTTTGTACAGACGGAGCTGTGATTGGTCAAGCATGCGGGTCATAGTGCATGCTTGGCCAATCATCAGCCAGAAATGCACTGTGATGCTGCAGTGAATTATGGGCCGTGACGCGCCACTTGAATTCGGCGCGAACGGCCCATATCGTTCGCAATTTGGCGAACGATCGAATAGACGATGTTCGAGTCGAACCCATGTTCGACTCGAACACAAAGCTTATCCCTAATGTCTAACTAAAAATAAGAATACAATTATATTATATATATAACAGCTTTCACAATCATTAAATAAATTAAAATGGATGTCTGCCACAAAACACATACATAATAATAAAAAAAAACACTAAACAAAACTACACGTTTTTAGTTCCTCATTTAACCCCTTGGGGTTAAGTGAATCAAACATTTATATCCAGAACGCTTCCCTTTTGCATAACAGGGAAAATCCCTCGTTTATAGTTAGTGTTCCTTTGGGGATGGTTTCTATCACAAAGACCTCCAGGCATTTGATATCTTTATTATGAAAACGATGAAAATGCCGGGGAACACTGTGTTCGTCGCACCCCTTAGTAATGATTCTATGGTGGTCGCCTATTCTAGCACGTAATGCACGAATAGTACGACTCACATAGAAGAGGCCACACGGGCACCGTAGGACATAAATCACAAAGTCCGTAGAGCACGTAATAAATTGCCTGATTTCATAGTTTTTACCTAAATTTGTGGTAATTATCTTAGTCCAATGGACAATGAATTGGCAGGTCAGGCATCCTCTTTTTTTGCACCTGAAAATGCCTTTCCTTTCATCAAAGTACGACCTAATATCCAGAGGGGATCTGGTTGATTTATTTTATATTTTACTGGGAGCCAATACATTTTTTTATAGTGCGAGCTCTTCGGAAAGTGACCCGTGGAACCTCTGGTAGTTCTGGAGCTAAACGTTGATCTAACAATAAAATATTATAGTGTTTTTTTTATAATTTTAGATATTGATTTAAAACTATCATTAAAAGTTGAAACAAATCTTACAGTATGGTTATTTGCTAATTCCTCTCTAGAAGCCTTCTTTTTGAGAGGGGGGGGGGTTCATATTGGACAAAAAGGCTTCATTAACGAGCTCATGTGGATATCCTTTTTCTTCAAACTTTTTTGTCATCGTAGCCCCTTGTTCTATGTAATCCTCCACTCTTGAACAATTCCATCTCGATCTATTAAATTGTCCCTAGGAATACTACTTTTCCATGTGGGATGATGACAACTTCTAAAGTGGAGATAAGAGTTGCCATTGGTCGGCTTAACATGATTTTTTGTAATAATCCTGTTCTGATCATGAGATAATACTAGATCCAAAAATACGAGTTCATGGGAATCTAGTACATGCGTAAAAGACAGAACGAGGGGGTTAGAATTGCAATGGGCCAGAAATTTACTATGTGCTCTATGGACTTCGTGATTTATGTTCTACGGTGCCCGTGTGGCCTCTTCTATGTGGGTCGTACTATTCATGCATTACGTGCTAGAATAGGCGACCACCATAGATTCATTACCAAGGGGTGCAATGAACACAGTGTTCCCCGGCATTTTAATTGTTTGCATAATAAAGATATCAAATGCCTGGAGGTCTTTGTGATAGAAACCATCCTCAAAGGAACACTAACTATAAATGAGAGATTTTTCCTGTTATGCAAAAGGGAAGTGTTCTGGATATACATGCTTGATTCACTTGCCCCCAAGGGGTTAAATGAGAAACTAGAAACGTGCAGTTTTGTTTAGTGGATTTTTTTTTTTTTGTTGTTTTTTTTTTTTATTATTATTATTTATTATTGTATGTGTTTTGTGGCAGACATCCATTATAATTTATTCAATGATTGTGAAAGCTGTTATATATATATAATATAATTTTATTCTTATTTTTAGGTAGACATATGCTACACTAGACTCTAAAATAGCTGAGGATAGTAGTATTTATTGTGAATCCTCCGAGCAAGAAGGGGTTAATATTAGAAGTTTGATTTATCCCGCCCCTTAGCTTGGTTAATCTTTCCCACCCCAATTTTTGTCCCCCCCCTTTTTCTATTTAAACTTCTTTAGTTGCCCTTATCCTTGACTGTTATAAAGCACTGGAGTGCGAAACGCATCATCGAGGCAACTTGAATTTGGCATTTGGACTAGTCCCACGTCCCATCTATTATCAATTTTTGGGACCTTCATCATTGACAAACATTGGCAGTACAGACAACCTTCCCAGCCTGTCTGTTCAGACTTTCCACCAGTGTGGTTTACATCTTACAATAGCGGTTATACATCGGGTGACACCATAGGTGGAAGAGGAACCCTCACTATTGGGGAAGCATTGGACTGCATCGCGAGTGGCAGAGCGATCCATCAGCTGACACAGCAGCGGCTCCACCTTAGCGACGCTGGGCTTTCCCCTTCCTGATTCAGTGTCTCAGCTGGTCTGACGTCACTGACCCATGTGAGACAGAGCTCTGTTCCATCCTCCCCGCTGTACGCGGCTGTGTTATCCACCGCTCCACGTGCTGGATCGCTGTCTGTTGCTGGTGAGTTGTTTCCCCAGGGATCATACTCCAAACCCAGCAGGGACTCAGTTGGCTGTCTGCTGTTGATCTATCCAATTCACCCTCCCCCCTGTCCTTTGTTTTGGGAGAACCATTTTGGTTGGGACTCTGCTTTAGCTCTTTGTTGCTCAATGGATGGCTAGTGACCACACAAATCTGTTTATTTTTTTATCGTCATTGTGAGTGTACAGGACTGGTTTATATTTATTGCTATTTTGAATTAAATTATTCATTATTCAACATAATCTTTTCAAATGCTGCGGACTGATTTCTTTAACCCTTGGAGTGCTGGACTTTTTGTGTTTTAATCTATACATGTTGTGAACCTCTAAGTGTAGAGTATTTATAATATGTTTTATAATTTCTAAATAAAATGATATTCAGTGTTTTTATATATGTTAACATAAAGTCCTATGACTATGAATCTTCTCATAGTATAAATTTTAAGAGCATCACATGTGACAGGCTGATATAGATTGGCCAGTGGTTCATGGAAACTGTCCATTGGCACAGACCTTATTGTCGCCATATGGGAGGATCGTGAGTAAGCTATGAGAGAGCTTGACTTTATAGAACCCTTTGTATTGGTCTGAGAAGCAGACCCAAGGCTTAGGTTCGAGGCCTGAAGCAGCAGTGTGTTAAGAGTATAAGCCAGGAGGCTGAAGTATGCTGATTGTGCAAGTTAGAGTAATGGTGGAACCTCTTTTTTTAAATAAAAGTGGGCTACCATGCCCCTAAAAATAAAGTTTTGGACTGGCGCACTCATTGAAAACACACCTACCGCTTTAGTCTAGTCACCCAAATCTTACAGTATATAAAAACTACTCATACTAGGCAGAAAGCCAACAAGTCCCTCATGGCACAAGCCCCAGATCCAGGCAAACCTCCTGACTGAGGAAAAAAGAACCCCTAGAGAAGCTGCCTTCATGACCGAGCCCTTACTCAAAACTGGACTCCCACCTGGAACACTGTCAAAGGGTCCTAAAGGCCCTGCTTCTGAAAAACTTCCTGCTTAGGATGTAGCCCTTAGAGACAGGGTCTGCAACCCATCGATCGTGATCTACCTGTCAATCGCAGGAAGCCAAAAGGTAAATCACAATCTGGTCTGTACCAAGCTGATCCCCCAGTCTATGCCAGCGCTGCTCTCCCTTCTGTAGCAGAATGGAGTGAGAGGCAAAACAGTGCTGGACAGAGGGCAGGAGCATGGCAGTTGCTTTAGTTAACTTTGCAAGTTAACCAGCAGGTGATTGGCTGCTAGGCAGTCCTAGCAAATAATCTTCAGCTTTTTAACATTAAAATTTAACTAAAGCAGCTCCTGGTCCTGCCCTTTATCTAGCATTGTGCTGCACAGCTGCTGTAAGGCAGGAGAGAGCTACAGCTGTGTGTTTTCATTACTTATTTGGGAGAGGAAGAGAAACAGAGGAAATCGCTACAGAAGGGCTATGCAGGGGGGGCAGAGGACACTGATAGGAGGGGCACTACAGAGGGGGGAGGGCAGAGGACACTACTACGGGGGGGGGGAGAACCAGAGGATAGTGCTTTGCAGGGGGGTAGCGAAGAGCATACCACTGTGGGGGGGAAGGGATTGCAGGGGACACTGCTATGGGGGGTAGTACAGAGGGGGGGGCAGAGGACACTACTGTGGGGGGGTTGAAGCAGAGGATAGTGTTATGTAGGGGGGCGAGGAGAGGACACTACTGTGTGTGGGGGCGGGTGCAGAGGACACTGCTATGGGGGGCACTACAGGGGGGGCAGAGAACACTACTGTGGGGGGAAAGGCAGAGGACACTGCTATTGGGTGGCAAAGGGCATTACAGAGGGGGGCAGAGGACACTAGTGTGGGGGGGTTGCAGAGGACACTGCTATTGGGGGGCACTACAGAGGGGTAGCAGAGGTCACTGCTCGCTTATGGGAGGGCAGAGAGTACTACAGAGGGGGGAGGGGGCTGGGGACACTACTGTGTGTGTGGGGAATGGAGAAGACAGTGCTATGGGGGGGCAGAAGGCACTACAGAGGGGGGCAGAAGACACTACAGTGGAGGGGGATGGCAGAGGACACTGCTATGGGGGCAGAGTACACTACAGTGGGGGGCAGAAGATACTGCTTTGGGGGGCACAGGACACTACTGTTGGGGGGGGTTCAGAGGACACTACCGTGTGTGTGTGTGTGTAGGGGGGAGGGGGGCAGTGGACACTACAGTGGGGGGGCATAGTATATTACTGGGGGAATGATGTGAAAGGGGGCAGAAGACACCACTGGGGTGGCGGCAGGGGATACTACTGTGGGATAAAGACTGATTTGAAGCAGGACACAATATGTGTTTTTATTGGAGGTTTTTTTTTAAAGGGCGACAAAGTGTCCCCCCCCACCGGGGATCTTTGATTTTCTACATGTTGTCCAGGTAGATCTCAACCTCTGAAAGGTTTGTCCTTACTCCAACTGGACTGGAGGTGATCCCACTTGGAGCTGTAAGTCACCAAAGGATCCTTCCCAGCTCAAAGTTTTGATCACGGCAAACTTCCTGGCTGAAGAGACAGCCCTTAGAGTGCATGTCTTCATAGCTCAGTCTTTACCCAAGGTGGACTGAAAAGAGATTTCATCTGGAGCTGCCAAGGAAGTCCAGAGAAAGTAGTAAATCCTACCTATAAAGTATTGGCTCTCCCTCAAGTCTCATATGCATCCCTCCATCAAAGTATTGGATGAGTAAGGGATAGTCCACCCATGAGACATTGTATATGACAGGGACTGCAGAAATATGCCTTCTAGAAGAGCTTAAGATCAGTTGTCCAGTAGTCCAGAATGTACCTAACCATAGGACCATAGGCGTGCGCACAGGGTGTGCCGGGTGTGCCCAGGCACACCCTAATCACCCCGTGCACATTAGTTTTATCGCTCTGTGTAGCAGCAGAAACAGGGGAAAGATCTCCCTCTTACCGGCTCTGCCATAAGAGAAGTGTTTATGCTCTTCTCTTTCACTGTGCTAGCAGGGAGATCAATGTGCCGGGGTCATATATATATATATATATAAACACGCATGTGTGTTTGAGGTTAAGGGTGCACACCCTAATACAATAGGCTGCGCACACCTATGCATAGGACTGAAGCAAAAGAAAGTAGCAGTCCAAACTGAACAAACTTTATTCAAATCCTTTTGTAGGATTTATAGATATTAGCTTAGAGAAAAATATATAAGCCTAATCAGTCTCCTCCTGCCAGGGTGAGAAACTGGAAGAGCTGAATAAGACTGGAGTATTGGGCTTGGCGCAGGCCCCTAGGGAAAAGCTTTCTAGCTAGTAATAGTAAGGAGATGCTAGCAGATCTAGCACTGACATCTTATGTAGGAACCACTTGTTGCCAACTTGGGCCACAGAATATGAATTCTTCCCAGAAGTTCTGAATGTACACTCAAATAAGATGATAGAGAGATTCTACTCCAACCAGATCACAGTCATTTCTACCTCTTCTCAGTGGACTGACCCTGCAGGTTCTGACCTGCCCCCTGATGTAGGACACCACTGTGATGTTGTTCAGCCTCGTTGGAGACTGAAGCCTGCTGTCAGGTGATGAAAGGCAAAAAAAGCATAAAAGAGCTTGCCAGAAAACCAGAATGTTCAAAACAACTTCCTGACAGGGGAGTTCCACTGGCAAAGCAACTTCCTAACAGGGGAGTTCCACTAGAAAAACAAATTCCCAACAGAGGAGATTCACTTTTTATATAGCTCTGCAGCACAGAAGGTTTATTACTGTGCCAGTACCCAAGGCTTCATCTTCTTGTTTGCGAGACCTACAGTATCTCACAAAAGTGGGTACACCCCTCACATTTTTGTAAATATTTTATTATATCTTTTCATGTGACAACACTGAAGAAATGACACTTTGCTATAATGTAAAGTAGTAAGTGTACAGCTTGTACAACAGTGTAAATTTGCTGTCCCCTCAAAATAACTCAACACAAAGCCATTAATATCTAAACCACTGGCAACAAAAGTGAGTACACCCCTAAGTAAAAATGTCCAAATTGGGCATAGTTAGCCATTTTCCCTCCCCCGTGTCATGTGACTAGTTATTGTTCCAGAGTCTCAGGTGTGAACGGGGAGCAGGTGTGTTAAATTTGGTGTTATAGCTCTCACGCGCTCATACTGGTCACTGGAAGTTCAACATGGCACCTCATGGCAAAGAACTCGCTGAGGATCTGAAAAAAAGAATTTCTGCACTACATAAAGATGGCTTACGTTTTAAGAAGATTGCCAAGACCCTGAAACTGAGCTGCAGCACGGTGGCCAAGACCATACAGCAGTTTAACAGGACAGGTTCCACTCAGAATAGGCCTTGCCATGGTCGACTAAAGAAGTTGAGTGCACGTGCTCAGCATTTATATCCAGAGGTTGTCTTTGGGAAATAGACGTATGAGAGCTGCCAGCATTGCTGCAGAGGTTGAAGGGGTGGGGGGGGTCAGCCTGTCAGTGCTCAGACCATACGCTGCACACTGCATCAAATTGGTCTGCATGGCTGTCGGCCCAGAAGGAAGCCTCTTCTAAAGATGATGCACAAGAAAGCCTGCAAACAGTTTGCTGAAGACAAGCAGACTAAGGACATGGATTACTGGAATCATGTCCTGTGGTCTGATGAGGCCAACGTAAACTTATTTGGTTCAGATGGCATCAAGCCTGTGTGGTGGCAACCAGGAGAGGAGTACAAAGACAAGTGTGTCTTGCCTACAGTCAAGCATGGTGGCAGGAGTGTCATGGTCTGGGGCTGCATGAGTGCTGCCGGCACTGGGGAGATACAGTTCATTGAGGGAACCATGAATGCCAACATGTACTGTGATATACTGAAGCAGAGCATGATCCCCTCCCTTCAGAGACTGGGCCGAAGGGCAGTATTCCAACATCATAATGAACCCAAACACACCTCCAAGATGACCACTGCCTTGCTAAAGAAGCTGAGGGTAAAGGTGATGGACTGGCCAAGCATGTCTCCAGACCTAAACCCTGTTGAGCATCTGTGGGGCATCCTCAAAGGGAAGGTGGAAGAGTGCAAGGTCTCTAACATCAGCTCCGTGAGGTCATCATGGAGGAGTGGAAGAGGACTCCAGTGGCAACCTGTGAAGTTTTGGTAAACTCCATGCCCAAGAGGGTTAAGGCAGTGCTGTAAAATAATGGTGGCCACACAAAATATTGACACTTTGGGCCCAATTTGGACATTTTCACTTAGGGGTGTACTCACTTTTGTTTCCAGCAGTTTAGACATTAATGGCTATGTGCTGAGTTATTTTGAGGGGACAGCAAATTTACACTGTTATGCCCTGTACACACGGTCGGATATTGATTGAACATTCCGACAACAAAATCCATGGATTTTTTCCGACGGATGTTGGCTCAAACTTGTCTTGCATACACACGATCACACAAAGTTGTCGGAATTTCCGAACGTCAAGAACGTGGTGACGTATACCACCTACGACAAGGCTGTAAAAGGGCAGTTCAATACCAAGCGTAGCACCCTTTGGGCTCCTTTTGCTAATCTCGTGTTAGTAAAAGTTTGGTGAGAGACGATTTGCGCTTTTTCAGACTCATGGTTTTCAGATCGTATTTCTGCTGTTCAGTTTGTGCTTGTGGGTTTGTATCTGGTCTTCAGTGCATGCAGTGAGTTCCCATTGATTTGTCATTGTGTTCTTGTCCGTTCGTTACTGGTTTTCAGGTCGCTTTTCACAGGCCTTACTGTTCTTCAGTGCACTCTGTTACTGTTCTGACCAGCCGACCATTTTATAGCCATGTTGCATGTACGTACTCATCGTAGAGTTCATGCTGTGTGGGGGCTTGGTGTTGGGGTTCCTACTTTGACACAAGTCCAGTCCATGAACAGGGCGAGGAGGAGTTCATGGACCAAGAATTGGTTGCTCCAGCGTGACCAATTCTGTCACATGCCTTTGCTCTGTGAGATCCGTGAGAATAATCCTGACAATTTCAGGAACTTTCTCCGGATGACGGACCCCGTATTTCACTGTTTGTTGGCTTTGCTGACCCCTTATATCAGCAGGCAGGATACCTGCATGAGGCAAGCCATCACTCCGGAGCAGAGGCTAGTCGCCACCCTGCGGTACTTGGTGACGGGGGGAAGCCTACAGGACCTCAAGTTCTTGACAGGCATCTCCCCCCAGGCTCTGGAGATCATTATCCCAGAGACCTGTTCTGCCATCATCCAGGTCCTGCAGAAGGAGTATATTAAGGTAAGATTTTTATCCTTTAACATCACATTTTATTGTACTTAATGTTTGCTAATGTAATGTATTTCTTTCCTTATCCCCTAATTACCATGATTGTAATATGCTGTGAATGTCCCTTTTGTCCTCATGCATGCTGGTTTTATTTGACATTTTTTTTTTGTCCTTCATACATATTTGCCTTCACTTACCTCCCCAGCATGCTCTCCTGGGCCTATATCCACCTCGCCTAGTCACTTAACAATGTATTTTGTCAGCTCCATAGTAGTGCTTTACCCTAAAATGTGTAAACATGTTATTTGTGCTTTAAATTCAGGCAGAGTGCCAGAGGCTTTTTTTTGGGTCCCAAAATCATTTGAACCCTCCCTCCCCCCAACCGCTAACTCAGCTGATACCAATCCTCTATCTGCTGACTTTGCCAAACCCATACACACTATACCTATCTCTTTTGTGGTCAGATTTATGGATGAATTCCCCAAAGCATGTAGTGCAAGGGCCTGCCTGAATACTTTCAAATGGTACTGTTTAAAGTTTTTGTATCCTATTATTATCTTGATAGGTAATATCAGAATGTAAAAATGTGCTAAAATGTGTACAGTGTGTATTTATATCTTTGTATTATGACACTTCTTACCTGTCCAGTGGGCTGCCAATAGTGTAAAGTAAGGAGGGGCTGGCCAAAGTAATACACATTATTTAGGTATTCATCTCTCAATGAAGTGGAGAGGGTTACCTGTCCAAAACATCTCCCCCCCCTAAATTTTTAAAATAGCCCATGGGGGGGGGGGATCTGATAGGTGGACCTTTGTCTTTAAATGCTCCCTAAAATAAATGTTATACTGATGTTGGCCAAGAATGTTTGTGTCTAATGTGCTTTCATTGTTTATGTGCAAAATGATTAATTTTTGGTTCTTGTTTGACTCCACAGTTTCCTTCCAACCCACAGGAATGGCAGACTGTGGCCTCCCACTTTGCCCAGCGGTGGGACTTTCCTAACTGCGGAGGGGCAATTGATGGGAAACACGTCCACGTCGTCCCACCCACCAACTCGGGGTCATACTATTACAACTACAAGGGGTTCAATAGTATTGTGATGTTGGCAGTGGTGTCGGCTACTTACGAGTTCCTGTATGTGGACATGGGGAAGAATGGCCGGATGTCAGATGATGGAGTCATCACCCAGACGGAGTTCTACAGGCGTCTCCAGAATGGAAGCTTGGGCTTGCCACCTCCAGAAGACAATACGGAAGGACTCCCATTCGTCTTCGTTACGGATGAAGCGTTTGTGCTGGGGGACCATCTTATGAGGCCATTCCCTATGAGGACCCTCACCCTGGACCGGAGGGTTTTTAATTACTGGCTGGCCAGAGCCAGAAGAGTGGTGGAGAACACGTTTGGAATAATGGCTAGCCGGTTCCGCCTATTTCTTACACCCATACACATGGTGGAATATAAACTCAATCACATCATCCTGTGTTGCTGTGTTCTCCACAACTTTTTAAGGAGACATTTTTGGAACTATGCTGCCTCAGTTGGGCCTGAGGCCGGAATTAATAATAATGAACCAAACCTGACGGCGCTTGAAGCTGGCCGTCCTGGCTTGCCCCCCCAGAGTGCCCGCGAGGTCCGTATAAGACACATGGAATACTTTGTGGGTAGGGGGGCCATCGATATGCCAGAACATGTCTGAGACATTTTTTAAATAAAAATATATTTTAAACTGAACAAATATTTGCTTTGATTTCCTGCTTAGCTTTCTTTTAGCTGTCTCCTCGGTTATCTTTTATTAATGGTCTAATTTTTGGGCCTTTTTCTTCAACAGTGCAAACGAAATTTCATTGACACATGAGGTGACAATCTCTTCTTCGGCTAACTATTAATTATTATGTGGTGGGTCTGCTACACACACACACCTTGTTTTTTTTTTTTGTGAATGAATGTAATGCATTACTGACAAAAATAATAATAATTTTCAACACCATGCCCTAAATTTTGTTGAGTCCTGAAAATGGCGTGATTGTGTAAAATTAGAAAGCACTGTTGGGTGTTATTTACTAAAGGAAAATACACTTTGCACTACAAGTGCACTTGAGACTGCACTGAAATGGCACTTGTAGTGCAAAGTGAATTTGCCTTTAGTAAATAACCCCCATTGTCCCTGAAAACACCAACTTTGCTACAAAAAATGCTTTTGAGCATTGAAAGAAGAAGCCACACATTGTTGATTATCAATCTTTTTAATCAAAGCACAATCACATGTTTGTTGTATAACAATTTTTTGGGTCACATTAAAATAATTAGAAATTACCCTTTAAGGTAAAATGGGCATGTTTAAAACCATAAAAAATACACAACTCTGGAACTTACAAAGTTCAACTTTTACAGAAAGTGAAGGCAATATCAGACATGAGTATTTTTAAACTGTGTTTGATATTGTGTTCAGCAGATGGGGTGAAGTCACCCCTGGAAAAGCCAAATTTTTAAGATGCACACAAATTGCCTAATGTCAACATGTGCTAGCTGCCATCATGGGGGATCAATGGACGTGTTTTGTGTGTGCAACCCCTTCTTCTCAGCTACTTTATTATTGAGGAAGGGGTTGCAAATCCCTATTACACCCCATTATCTCCCCAATGAGGATCTGGGCACTTTCACTGGTGAAGTGACATTCCTCTTCCACAACATCACGATCACCTAAAATATAAAAAAAAAAAAACCACACCATGTATTATAAATATGCAGGCACCCATCTCTTACCTGAAGCTGTGGTCGAAGACACTCACCTGTTGTGGTGACAATTTCCATAACGTCTCCCTCCTCCTCCTCTGGTTGGGTTTGGGGGACTTCCCCTTCTTCCTGAGGTGGGGGGTCCATGGTCTCCTCTGATGAGTGGTGTCCTCCGAGTCTTTTCTCCCCATGTTAAAAAAAAATAGCTATACTTAGCACACACATATTTGATGGCAGAAATAGGAATATGAAACATTGCTTGGAAGTGGGGTACAATTGTCTGTTTTGGCAGAGTTCCAAGATGAAGAAATATTTTTGTCCTTTGTCAAGCTTAAATACTTACCTGTTTTGTACAAGCTTCACAGATGGAGTCATAGTATACACTGGAGCACCTGTGTGGGCCCCCTAATAAAAAGCTCCAGCGTCCAGATGTGTAAACTGCTGCTGAGTGTCCTCTCCTTACACAGAATCTAGTTTGCATTTCATTCTAGTTACTAACCCATCTAGACAACAAACTTATTTTAAGAGAAGTAGGCCAGAAAAAAATGTATTGAACTGCATCTGGACAAAACATGGTGTTTTATTGGCCGAACGAACAATGTTTCCTACGAACGAATAATGTGTCCATGAACATGAAAGTTGCCATTTTAAACTGTACAACAGTAAAGAAAAGTACATGGAGCAGCACGAATGTAAGAAAAATAAAGAATAGGAACACAGGACAACTACTTGCTTTTTTACAGCACTCTCCTGATCCTTCTATACTGATCGGGCTCCCTTAATTTGAGATCCGACCATCGCTTAATCAGTTGATCCTTGGATCGCCGTACCCCAAAATTCCTGTGCAGACTCTTCACAACTTTCACCATGATCTTGGCCTTTCTGACATTGGGGTTGGGGTAAGGTCCATGCTTCCCGTCATAGTCGGCCCTCTTCAATATGTCCACCATCTCCACCATCTCTACAAAGGACATATTTGATGCCTTAAATCTTCTCCTCCGGGATCGTGACATTTCTGGCTCCGGGCTTTCCTCCTCCTCGTTGCTGTATTTATCATGCACCTGCTCTGTCTCCGTCATGTGCTCTTCCCCACTGCGCCGAAAGAGAAGGGGCGGGGAATAGACTAGAAAGAACATCAGGGGCGGGCGGAGTTTCACGCATGCGCAGTGTATATAAAGTGTTAATATAAAGTGTTTTACATATCAATAGACAGTAGTGGGCAAAAATAATTGGGACAATAATGAAAAATGCTGGGCTCAGAATGATAGTCTTTTATATTTGCTAACATTCAATTTGCAACAGTCATGAGGTGAAAATTGTGTGTGATTGATGAAGAAAAAACTAAAACTATGTCCCTTTTTCATAAACGGGAAGACCTCAGCCAGGAGGAGGCTGTGGAATATGGCACACAGGAGGAGGCTGTGTAATGTGGCAGCCAGGAGGTATCCGGTGTAAGTGGCAGCCAGGAGGAGGTGGGGGTAAGTGGCAGCCAGGCCCAGTAGGAGCCTCACAGAATCGCAGATCCCTCCCCTCCGCCTTCCAAACAAAAGACCCAGGAAGGGGAGTAACGTAGAGGAGTCAGCGCTCAGGCTGATTCAGGAAGCTTCTGCGTCTCTCAGAGCCACCCCCACTTGTGGAGAGGCCTTTGCTTGCATGGCTGCCACCAAACTGCAGGACATGCAGGAAGGCCAACGCCTCATGTGTGAGGACATCCTTTATAAAACATTAACTAAGGGGGTAAGGGGCAAAATCACACCCAATACCCACCTGTGTGAGTTGCGTCATCCTCCTCCTCCTCCTGCCACATCTCCAACACCACAGACACAACGTGGAAGGAAGCGTGGAAGGAAGACAAGAAAGTGATGGCCTGGGTTCAGTCTGGTCTGACAAAAGATACAGCCTCTTGTATGACCACAGCCTGGGGACATGTATGTCATCTGCTGCTGTTCATGATCTCTTGGACTTCTGGACCAGATTGTATTCCCTTATATATGGACTCCTCAGGCCACCAATTTTGCCTCAAAATAATTGATGTGTGCCCTGGGGGCCAAAGGCTTCGCCAATTTCTGCTGTTTCTCCAGCGTTGCCTCCCTCTTTCTTTGGTTATGACCCCTTAATAAATTTTTGGTTTGTTTTATTATACTCGCCTATGTGTGTTTTCCTTCAAAAAGGACGGTTTGTTTGTGAGGAGGCAGGTACATTTCAAAAATACAATGTGAAATTAAGAAGAGACACCAACAACAAGCATCCTCCTTGAGATTAAATAATACAAGATAATAATCGTGTTGTGGTAACTTGACACACAAAACACACCCAAAACTATTCTGGAGTTAAAAAAAAATATATACAAAAAATAACAGGAGATCAGGATTTCTAAAAATAAAAACAAAAAAAAAATCTAAAAACATCCAAAAATGTAATTCTTTTCGGGAGATGTGACAAATAAAAATATTATATTCATGAAATCACGATAAATAATAAAGAAAGAAGTTTGTGATAACTCTGTGTGAATATGAGCAGCAAAACAACTTCATTCTTCTAACATTATAAAGAAGAAGAGAGTGCGCTGCATTAAACAATTTAAAACATTGCAGCGTGACGAAAGTGCTAGATCCATTACGAACGCTAATTTTACCAGACCGAACAGTTCCATCTTGGAATTTGTTCTGAGCATGCGTGGCACTTTGTGCGTCAGAATTGTCCACACACGGTCGGAATTGACGCGGACAGATTTTGTTGTCAGAAAATTTTATAGCCTGCTCTCAAACTTTGTGTTTCGGAAATTCCGATGGAAAAAGTCCGATGGACCCCACACGTGGTCAGAATTTCCGTCAACAAGCTCCAATCGCACATTTTCCATCGGAAAATCCGACCGTGTGTACAGGGCATTATACAAGCTGTAAACTCACTACTTTACATTGTAGCAAAGTGTCATTTCTTCAGTGTTGTCACATGAAAAGATATAAAAAAAATTTACAAAAAATGTGAGGGGTGTACTCACTTTTGTGATATACTTTAAATAGCTGGGTGCATGATCAGTATGGGAGAAAAAAACCCTTTCAGGACAGGGAGCCTTTTCCATTGAGCCCACCTCAATATAGGGATGGGAGAGACTATGGTCCTGATTATCGGGCATCAAGATGCTGACAGGTGAAGAGAGGAAAGCCAGTATTACCCGGCATCCTACCACCAGTATGCTCTAGTGGCAAAAACAATGTTTCCTGAACCGTGGTGAATTAAGCACCCAGATACACAAGGATTTGCATAGGAGTCAGATGACCCTTTTTGAAAGACTAGCCAGCTAATCTCTGTCAGGGTTCTAGGAACTCCTTCTGTATTCTTGCCAGGGATTCCTGTCTAGTGAAGGAGTGGATCGAGAATCCAACCAGCAGACATGTACAGTATGCTGCATAATGTCTTGACCCATGTAAAAACAGAGGTATTTCAGAGAGAAGACAGCTTTGGGAGTTAGAAATAGGCAACCATAGCACTCATCTTAAAATCACCTCTACTGGAATTGGAAATGCCAACTCTACTCCTAGAGATGATTGATGTTGACTAGCAGAACTTGTTTATTGTTGCTGGAACAAAGGATTCCTCCTGGCACAGTCAGAGGCTTAAAGGTGACTAAAGGTTCTGCATGGCCTGATGTGCTTGTCCTGACAGTCCAGCCATCCGAGACCAAAGCTGTACCCTCCTATCAGAAGAGGAGCAACCAGGTACCCATAAGATATGTATGGGTGGCACAATCTGAAAAGACCAGTAAGCAACCTCTCCCCAGAAGTGGAGTTCTTTGCTGACTACTTGGTTGAGGGTACTCTTTCTCTCTTCAGATCTTTCTGGACTCCAGACCAGCACTGCAGGAGCAAACTCTTTAGAGTTAGACACCAACTCTAGAACTGCAGTCTTCTTCATTTGACAAACATTTATTCTGAAGCAGGAGGCCAGGCTAAATGCAGCTCTTTGCTATTAAATGAGGCTAGCCCTTGAAGGAGACTATTTAGACTCTCACAAAGCAGACAAGAATATCCAATTTTTAGAATTATCCCCAGCTCTTTGCTATCAAATAGAGCTAGCCCTTTAAAGGGACAGTTTAAGTTCACGCAATGCAGACCAGATTGTCTCACTTATCAGAATTATTCTTTAGGACGGAAATAATATTCTTCATCCCAACTTCCATTACATTTGTAGAGAGGCGATAGGCAAGGGTTAAGGCAGGTTCCCATGCTGCAACTGCAGACAGATATCCCCCTTAAGGACAAGTCCCACACCCAATTGGCATGATTGAGTATACCCTTGAATGACACAGCATCCTCCAATGACAACTCCATGCATATGACTAAGCTCATGAAGCTCATGAAGGCCACATCACACGTTATGCTGGAAAACCTCTTCCTCATAAGTGCCTAATCTGACATCCTGCAGTGCAGGTAGAAGTGTCCTGATTGGGTTTGGCACTGAGCAACCCAGTGCTGCAAGGTGTTGTCCTCTAAGACATTCTGCTGCTCTATCCTTCTATTCAGTTTGCACCCCTCTTCTAGAATGAGCTTCTAGCTTAAACATCATAGGGGAAAAAGGCAACACACTCCTTTGGAAATGCTAAAATACTTGCATTGCAGGTACCTCTGCAGGATCTTATATTTTAGGCCTCCTAACAGCCTTATAAAAGGCTGTTAGATATAGATCATCCTCATCTGCATCTTTTTTTTTTTTTATATTTATTGAGTTTTCACAATGACCAAATAGGTACAAACATGAAGTACAGAACTGAAGAGCCTTAAACACAGACTCTGTACACTATGCAAATATGACATAAACAAGGGTCCAACAAGGACAGGAGGGGAGAGTGGAGAGGGGAGGGGATAAAAACAAAATAAAGGGGGTGGGGGAGGAAGGGTAGGGAGGCAGAATCACCCGTAATCAGTATAATGAAAAAGATGCAAAGTGATGCAACAATTTGAAATAGAACCCTCAAGAGTAGAAATGGAAAAAATGTAGCAGCGCTGAAGACGTGAATGAAAAAAACAAATATTAACTAAGTGTAAACCAGAATGGCAGTGGTGTTTCTATTCAACCCAAAACCAAACAATGATTATTGAATAATGATTATTAGCACTGCTAAAACATATTAGCGTATAGGAGAACACAAGTAAGTATGGGATATTGTTCATCCGTGATATAACTGTCCATCTAAAACAGAACTGTTCATAACGCAAAATCCATAAACCGAGTGTATATGTGGAAATGATACTGAAGAATCCTCCACCGCAAACAAAGTGCCAACACCACATGAAGTGCACGCTTAGCATAAGGCAAGCTAGGTAAGCTTGCGGCCAATTACCCGGCCAGGGCCTTTATCCAGACATGGAAAACGGTGCTTCAATAGGATCCATAGGGTATAATCAGCAACCAACACGAATCCCCCAGGCCAGAAGGTTCCAGCAGAGTACTCAGATGTTGCCCAAAATGAAAAAGGAACTCACCATAGCATAATTCTGATGGACCATCATTTATTAAAAAGATAAAATAACACTTACAATATCCAAGATAAGAAACGGCAACAAAACAGCCGGCCGGCTAATGCAAACACCCGTCCGCTTAGACTGCAACACGCGATGTCAGCACGTCAGCTCCTCCCGACACGCGTTTCATCATATAATGACGTCATCTGGGGCACGGGCGACGCACTGACGCATCTCGTTTTATACAAGGCCAGGATGAACCAAGCCTCGATGTGAATCAGGACCGGAAATCATCGCATGCCATACAGAAAAGACTGGCGGACCGCCAGATCCGCCATACCAGAAGCTAGAAAACAGTCTGTCACAACTATTTCGCCAGCCTCAAAAATTAGAAATAAAGAAAAAAGTAACGAATTTTATTTAAAAAGGATCTAACAACAGCGAATAACGATGAGAACATCCAGGTCCAGATTGGTAACTAGAAATTATCTAAAAAAACATCTAAAAGAACGCTTCAGTCCCCACACACACCACAAAATTGTGAATAGGGGCAGTGGGCATGTGGGAATAGATGTTTGGGGCAGCGAGAACAAATGGGACATTATAAATGATTATATAAAAAAAAGGATGGCACACACAACCAAACTCGGTAATTATGTGACAACCAAAATATATATATGTATTGATGAACTACACATACTGTATTTATTGGCGTATAACACTCACTTTTTCACCATGAAAATCGGGTGCAAATAGCGTGTGCGTGTTATACGCCAATACTTCAATTTTAGCTGCCTCGGAGGGGACAGTGAGGGGGGCGGGACGAGTGCCATCAGATTACATACAATGAGAATCTCCTGTTTATTTGGCGGCCTCTGTAATAGGAAGTCCCATCTTCTGGGCCGCCATTGGACCACTGTTCTGTCTATCATAGGAGATTCTCACTGTATGTAATCTGTCGGCGCTCGTCCCGCCCCCTCCCTGTCCCCTCTAGGCTGCAGATGGGCATCGATCAGGCTGCACTGATGGCAGTGGTGAGGCTGCTGCATTGATGGCAGTGGTGAGGCTGCTGCATTGATGGCAGTGGTGAGGCTGCTGCATTGATGGCAATGGTGAGGCTGCTGCATTAATGGCGATGGCAAGGTTGCTGCATTGATAGCAATGGTGGGGCTGCATTAATGTGGACTAATGAGGCTGCATTGATGGCACTTGTGAGGCTGCAGATGGTCATTGATCAGGCTGCATTGATGGCAATGGTGAGGCTGCAGATGGGCACTGACCCTTATTTTGCTTCAAAGTTCCTTATTAAAAATTTAAGTTTTTTCCCTCTTAAAATGAATGTGCCTGTTATACGCCTGTGCATGTTATACGCCGATAAATATGGTATATATTATGGACATGAAGAATACCACATAAATAATTTTATCTAGACTGTGACTCATTATTTTAAAAGACAAAGTTAGGACAGAATGGCCAACTAAATGGTCAGTATTAAGGAAACTTGTACTATCATGAGAAATAAATCCAAAGACAGGTGAAGTCAATAGTAGAATTAATTAGAAGCGGACCAGATCATTCAAATTTAATCGGAAAAAAATATAATCTGTATTTCCATCGTGGTGAAGCTAAAGATGATTTCCACTGATCCACATAGAGCCTGTGGCACCCTCTCAGGCATAATTCCATACATAGACAATAAGAACCAATAAAAAATAACAAAAAAATAATAAATAATATATATCACTCCCAACAAGATAAAGAATTATCTTGGTGTCCACATCCACATTTAGACCATAGGGGGTATAACATTTCATTTTATGAACCCATAGCATTTCTAACCTAGAAATGCTCCTAACCAAGGAACTCCCTCTCCAATGAGGGCAGTATTTGTCAATCCCCATAAAGATGGTCTTAGAAGGATCCTTGTTGTGTGCTGTGAGATAGTGCTTGGAAACCGAATGCTTAAGAAAACCATTCTTTATATTTGTGATGTGTTCATTCAGTCTGATGGAGAGGGGTCGTTTTGTCCTACCCACATATTGGAGCCCATAAGGGCACTGGATCAGGTAAACGACCCCCTCCATTGAGCATGTGATAAACGGTTCAATCTCATGCTCTTGCTGGGTAGTGAGGGAAGTGAACTTTTGAGTACGTCTTTGTATGCACCCATTTATAGAACATACCCGACAACGTCCACATTTGTAAAAACCTGTAAGGTTTTGAAAGAAACCCCTTTTAGTAGTAGGGGGATCTAAAACATTCGGGGCCAATCTATCCTTTAATGAAGGGGCACCCTTATACACAACCTGTGGCCTATCAGGTAGGACAGATCTCAGCAATGGGTCGTTGCTCAAAATGTGCCAATGCTTTCACAGGTTTTTTTATACTATTGTGCTGCACCGAATACGTAATAACAAATGGGGCAAGGGAGAAATTATTCTCACAGGGTGGCCTCTCTGCCAATAAGTCCTTTCTATCCAGAGTTTGATTTCATCTAAAGTGTTTGTTAATGAATCAATAGGATAGCCCTTTTCAGTGAATCTCTTCACCAGAATGTCAGCTTGTTCCAGGAATTGATCAGCATCAGTACATTTGCGTTTAATACGCAAAAATTGACTCTTGGGTACGGATCGGAGCCAAGGCTCGTGATGACAACTATCTACTGGTATATAAGAATTACGATCCGTATGTTTAAAAAACGTAGAGGTTATGAATTGATCATGCCGAATTGCTATGTTAAGGTCCAAAAAGTTAATAATGGACTGACTAGCCTCAAAACTTAGATGGATTCCCTTGGTGTTCTCATTATGATTTTCCATGAAGAGATCAAGTTCATCCTGGGTTCCATCCCATAGGATTTACCTAGCCCACAGCTTCAGCTGGGGTCTCTGCAAACATGGACAACATCCACCTCACAAAGGGCCATAAAAAGGTTAGCAAGACTGGGGACATATTTCTCCCCCATAGAAACACCACCATCCTGACGATAAAATTGCTGATCAAACCAAAAATAATTGTGTGATCCTGCATATTCTAGAAGCTCCAAAATGAAATGGATTTGCGCATCTTGAAGCCCCGAGTCACGTCTAAGATAATGCTCCACGGCAAAGAGACCCAAGTCATGGGGTATTATCGTATAGAGTGATGTCACGTTTGCTGTGACCATCCACATATTGGCAGTGGAAGTAAAACTGGACAAAAGGTTGATTACTTGTCTTGAATCCTTTATAAGAGAGGGCATCTTGGCCACTAAGGGCTGAAAGAAATCAATATACCTGCTGGGACGTGATGGAATCAATCCCACTCACAATGGGATGTCCCGGGGGGCAGGTAGGATGTTAATGAATTTGGCAGGTAGTATATAATCGGGGTATGAGGCGCTTTAGGAATAAGGTACAACTTCTCTTTCTTATTGATTATACCTTGTGAGAATCCTCTTTGTATGATCTCAACCAATTGTTTCTGATAAGAGATCTTGGGGTCAGAAATAAGAGGGGTGTACGTATCCCGGTCACCCAAAATCTTGTACATTTCTGACAAGTAATCTCCTCTATTGAGAATCACAATCCCCCCCTTTGTCAGCAGGTCTAATAACCAACTCTTTGTTATTACATAAAGAGTCCAGACCTGCCTTTAGTTCCTGACTGCTTCTCACCCTTTTAATGGGCATCTTGTCAAGATCCCTATGTAAAACATCCCTAAATACCTTAATGGAGGGAGCTACTGCCCCAGGGGGATTAAAAAGAGAGACATTTGCAAGTCCTGAATGTTGATAATCTGTGGACACCTCTCTATTATCCCCAATTGGGTTAGAAAGCATATACCGCATGATATTTAGTTTGCCAATGAACTTATGTATATCCATGTAGGTTACAAATTTATTGAGCCTGCGTGGGGGTGCAAATTTCAGACCCTTGTCTAATACTCGTTTCTTTTGTTCACCTAAATTGACCGTAGTTAGATTAAAAATACCTGTCCCGGCTACAGCCTTTTTCTTTTTAATTCGTACCCATCTCCCCCCTCTGTTTCCTCTCCTTGGTCTACAGCTCGCTTGGTGCCCTGGCTCGGCATGTGAAAACCCCACTGCTGTGGGTCCTGGCCAAACTAACCTGGGCCACCATGTGTAGCACCACTGTTATTGATGGGGTAGAAGAGTAGAAGCAGAGTAATATGCATGTAAGTGGTGAACACAAAGGATCATATGATGGCATTAGTGATGAACAGGGAAACCTATCAGGGACATTTGAGTTAGAATAGGCCAGTAGTCCCCTAACAACTCTGGTTTTCAAGGGAGGGAAAAATCAAGGGGCTCATTAGGAGCTGGTAGTTTAAGTTTTCCTAAAGAGTTGGTAAGGTCTCGTTTCAGATACCATTCAATGTAGCGAAAAGGGCTCATAGCAGAGGATAGTTGTTCCTGGGTAAATGTGAACTCCATAAATATTCACCATCTGGCAAAGAAGCGTTGAGTAGAACGAAAGTACATCATAATGGTGTCTAGCCTTTCTAAGTTATGAAGCAACAGTATCGCTCGTTTTACAGCCGGAAGACAAGGTGGTGAGGATTTGATCCAATTATTCATGATTGTCCTGCGAGCTATCAGTAAGCATATTTGAGTCCTTTGTGAGAGGTTGTTCGATGTAATTGTTGCAGATGAGAGAGCTGGTACTTCACATCCAAAAAGGCATAGTAAAGGGTCTTTGGGTAGTTGAGTCTTAGTAACTTTGAGATGTAGGCAATAACAGAGTCCCAGTATCGAGAAATAGTCAAGCAATCCCATAAGCGGTGTAGCAGTGTAGGGTGTGGTACTGTGCACCAAGAGCATTGTGCTTGCCAGGAGTCTGACGAGGTAGTGCGGAAGTGGAGGTAAGCCCTGTGGATGATCTTAAACTGAGTTTCCCGCCAAGTCTCTGATACAATACGTTTATGGATGTAGCGGTAGCTTTTAAGGATTTTCTCTTGTAGGTCAACGTCATCAAATATGGAAGCCTACTTTCGGAAAAGAACAAGATGGTATTTGTCCGACTGATGCAAGATGAGTTGTGAGTATAGGCTGGATATAGAGTAGTCATCACGTTGGAGCACTACATCAACAAAGTACTTTTGGAGAGGATCAACTTGAGAACCATGGCAAGTTCGTAGGTAGCTAAGTAGTTGTTGATGATGGAAGAAGTGTGAACATGGCAGGGAATATTCTTGTGCAAGGATCCGGAAAGTTTTAAACGCACTAGGGCTGCCATGGTATGGCGCCAATGATCAAAGATTTTATAAATGGTAGATGGGAGAAACAAGGGGTTACCCTGGATAGTTAAATGACAGGATATGTTAAAGGGTAGCCCCAGCAGCCTCCGCACTTCCCTCCATGCGAAGACTGTGTCGCTAATGAGATTATTGGATCTGAGGTGAGACGGTAATGCCCTTAATGTGGAATGAAGAACGGCAGGGAGGGCGAGCGGGGAGACCAGGGCATCCTCAAGCATAAGATTAGAGTAATGGAACTTTCCAGATATCCAGTCTAGGCCCTGCCTGAGTAAACAGGAGAGATTGTAAAATCATAAATTGGGCAGGCCTGCACCACCCTCGGACTTAGGGAGACAAAGCTTCTGGAGAGCTATGCGTGGTCTCTTACCATACCACAGGAAAGCAGTCAATGCCTTATGGATTTTATGTACATCAGAGTGTTTCAGTAACAGTGGTAAGGTTTGCAGTGGATATAATAGACGTGCAAAATACACCATTTTAAAAAGGTGACATCTCCCAAAGATCGAGAGGGGGAGGACCGCCCAAGCTTCCAACTCCTTAACAATCTTAGTTACTAAGGCTGGTTAAGGCTGTATAGAGAGGAAGGTTTGCAGCCTATGCGTATGCCCAAGTAAGTAATGCACTGTTTAGCAACAGTAAATGGGGAGGATAATCACCAATTAGCAGACAGTCTAGGATTTAGTGCTAGGACCTCACTTTTGTCAAAGTTAATTCTGAAGCCAGAGCTAAGTCTATAGGTCACAAACAGTTTCTGGAGCTTGTCAAAATCCGATGTAGGATTGGTGGAAAACAGCAAAATATCATCTGCAAAAAGGGCAAATCGAAAAATTTGGTCTCCAACATTGATACCACTAACACCAGCAGAAGAGTTGACAAGTCTAGATAGGGGCTCAATGGCTATATTGAAAAGTAGAGGGGAGAGAAGGCATCCCTGCCTTGTTCTGTTTGTCAATGGAATGATGTCTGAAATAAAATCTGGAGTGACAAGGCGGGCCGTCAGAGATGCATTCGTTGAAGAAAACTCACGACCGAACCCGAGAAAACAAATGCAGCCATCACTCTAAACAGCCAAGAGAAGCTAATGTTGTCAAATGCATTTTCAGGGTCAATAGAGATGACGGCGACATCTCGGTCAGGGTGTGATTTAGCATATTATAGTGCTAGCAAAACTCTACGTATGTTCAGGGTCGCAGACCGTCCCGAAACAAAGCCGGATTGGGCTGGATGAAGCATGGAAGGTAGTAAGGGAGCTAAGCATGATGCTATCTTGGAAAGTATTTTTACATCTACATTGATTAGGGAAATCGGCCGGTGTGAGCCAGGGTGAAGGGGATCTTTCCCTGTCTTGGAGATAAGTTTAATATGCGCCTTTGTTCCCATAGGGAGATAAGGACCACCTTCCCATAAGGATGTATAGACATGTTTTAGTGAGTTTGTAAAATTCGACCATGTAGCCATCAGGACCTGGGGCCTTAGCCAAAGCCAGAGATTTAATGGTCGACTGGATGTCTTCTAGGGGGGTGGGAACATTAGGAGCCTCTAAGTGGATCGAATTAAGTTGAGGTAGATGCACTTTGGCTAGCAGAGCTTCAGCTGCTGTGTGATTGATCGGGTCCTCAAAATAAAGGGAAGTGTAATAATCAGCTAGGACTTTGCTAATCTCCACAGGTGAAGTAACAAGGGAATCTGTGGAATTCTTTAGAGCAGAGATATACATGGGTCGACTAGGACCTGCACAAAGTTTGGTTAAAAGTTTGCCCACTTTGTTACCAAATCTGTGAAAACGCAAGGTAGAGTAAAATGTCTTAGCTGCCTCTTGTTGCTCTGCCCACAGGTCAAAGATATGTTTGGCCAGTTGCCAGGTTTTTATAGTAGCCAGCGTATGAGCCTGTGTTAGGGTTTCATGTGCTTAACGCAAAGCTTCACTAGCCTGTTGGAATTACTGCTGGGAATGCTTTATAACCACTTCAATATAGGGCACTTAAACACCTTCCCCCCCAGACCAATTTTCAGCTTTTAGTACTCTCACACTTTGAATGAGAATTACTCTGTCATGCTACTCTGTATCCAAACAAAATTTTTATCATTTTTTTCTCACAATTAGAGCTTTCTTTTGGTGGCATTTAATCACCGCTGGGTTTTTTATTTTTTGTGATATAAGCGAAAAAAGAGCGACATTTTTGAAAAAAAAACCCACTTTTTTTTAGTTTGCATTGTAAAATTTTGCAAATAAGTCATTTTTCTTCATAAATTTGGGCCAAAATTTATACTGCTACATATCTTTGGAAAAAATAACCCAAATTAGTGCATATTATTTAGTCTGTGTGAAAGTTATAGAGTCTACAAGTTAGGGTACAAATCACTGAAAATTGATCACATCTGATCACACCTGATGTACTGAAGGCCTATCTCATTTCTAGATACACTAACAACCAAGGAAAGTACAAATACCCCCCAAATGACCCCTTTTTGGAAAGTAGACAGTCAAAGGTATTTAGTAAGAGGCATGGTAAAGTTGTAATTTTTTCCCACAATTCTTGTGAAAATGAAGACTTTTTTTTTTTTTTTTTTACACAAACTTATTGTATTGAAAGGTTATTTCTTGAACACAGCATGCGCATACTTGCAACTACACCCAAAAATACATTCTGCTAATCCTCCTGAGTATGGCGATACCACATGTTTGAGACTTTTACACAGCCTGGCCACATACAGAGGCCTAACATCCAAGTAGCACCTCCAGGCATTCTAGAAGCAAATTTACACATATAATTTCATGACAACCTATCTCAATTTGAAGGCCCTAGAGCACCAGGACAATGGAAACGCCCACAAAATGACCCCATTTTGGAAAGCAAACACCCCAACGTATTATCTATCAGGCATAATGAGTCTTTTGAAAGGTTAATTTTTTTCCAGAAGTTTTTGGAAAATGTGGGAAAAAAATGAAAACGCATTTTTTTTACACAAAGTTGTCCATTTATAAGATATTTCCAACACATAGCATGTACATAGCAAAAATGACACCCCCAAATACATTCTGCTACTCCTCCTGAGTATGGCAAAACCACATGTGTGAGACTTTTACACAGCCTGGCCACATACAGAGGTCCAACATGCAGGGAGCACCTCCAGGCATTCTAGGAGCAAAATTACACATATAATTTCATGACGACCTATCTCACTTTTGAAGGCCCTGGAGCACCAGGACAATGGAAACGCCCACAAAATGACCCCATTTTGGAAATCAAACACCCCAACGTATAATCTATGAGGCATAATGAGTCTTTTGAACAGTTCATTTTTTTCCAGAAGTTTTCAGAAAACATGGGGAAAAAATGAAGACGCATTTTTTTTACACAAAGTTGTCCATTTATAGGATATTTTCCTTGTCAAAAGAAGTTTATTGAGTATACAATGTTATAAAGATACATAAAGTAAGTTTACAAGGATCTATAAAGTAAGCTCATTGTTTTACAGTAGGGTTTATATAGGTAAATATCATGAAATTTCAAATATTAAACATTGGGTTCACGTAAACCTAAATTAAAGATATATATCATTTCCTTAGTTACTTTTGTAGGTATTTAAATGATTTATACCTACTATACATATTGTTTACAAGTAGAGTGTATATAGGTCAAATAAATTCTGATAATGAGCTTTAATCGTAAGGTGGAGAAAAGGAAAGAGAAAGAAGAAAAAGGGTTGAAAGGTAGAGGTATGGTCCACAAGGTTGTCCCGCTTGTCAGTTTATTATTCTTTTTAGTTCTCTTTGAAGCCTTAGAATGGGTGTCTCTGTAAGTCATTTAATCTGTTACCATGGCAACAGGACAGAGTCATTGAAGTTTGACAGGAACTGTTGTTTTATCCAAGGATGCCAAAGTTTTTCAAATTTTGGAATTTGATTTTGATCAATGGCTACCATCTTAGCATGGGACATTGTATTATTCATTCTGTGAATTGTTTCTGCTAGTACCAATGTAGGAGATTTCCATGCCTTGGCCACTGTTTGTTTTGCAGCCGTTATTAGTTGGATCATAAGTTTGAATTTAGAGAGTGTTAACCATTCCGGTTTTAGATTAAGTAAAGTTAAATATGGATCTGGTTGTATTATTTTTTTAAATATTTTAGATGCAATCACGAAGACTTCCTTCCAGAAGGTTTGGATTACTGGGCACGTCCACCATATGTGTAAATATGTGCCTATTTCTGGGCATCCTCGAAAACAAAGAGCTGAGGTATTAGGTGAATATTTTGCCACTCTAGCGGGTACAAGGTACCAGCGAGTTAGGACTTTATAATTTGTCTCCAGTGCTAAGATGTTGGGTGAAGATGACTTAGATGTGAGCCATATGTTAGACCAGTCCGTGTCTTCTAAAGTTCGTCCCAGGTCCTCCTCCCACCTCTGAACGTAAGAGGGTCTATTAAGATTTGCTACTCTATATAATTGATTATAAAGTGATGAAATTGTACCTTTAGCAAATGGATCTTTTGTACAGATTGATTCAAAAATGGATAATTGGGATAATGGTGTATCCCCCTTTAGGAATGGTGTATAGAAATTTTTGATTTGGAGATATCTAAATATCTCAGAGTTTGGTAGATCATATTTTTCTCTAAGCGATGGGAATGAAAGGAATGATTTAGATGCTATGAAGTCATTTAGTGTCTGAATGCCTGATGTTGTCCAAGCTTTAAAAGAATTTGGGTAGATCCATGCCGGATAAAAGGCCGGATTTCTGATGAAAGAAAGGAGAGGATTGTGTGGAGATTGTAACTGATATTTGGTTTTTAGTTTATCCCAGAGAGATAAGAAGTGTTTAGTTATGGGATTATGAATTTTAAAGCGGTCTTTAGGATCAAGCCATAATAAATTTGATATTAATAGAGGGTCATTTTCTGAAGCCTCTATAAATACCCATAATGGGATTTCCTGTTTTGCATGGTATTTGGACAGACTGGCCAAATGTGCCGCTCTGTAGTAGTTAGTAAAATTAGGGTATCCCAGGCCTCCTTTATTTTTGGGAAGCTGTAGTGTGTGTATAGGTATACGTGGTTTAGAAGAGCCCCATATAAACGAAGTTGCTCTTTTTTGTACTATTCTCAAAAAATAGGAAGTAATTGGAATAGGGAGGACTCTGAATAGATAAAGCAATTTGGGTAGAATAGTCATTTTGATTGCATTAATCTTCCCCATCCAGGATAAAGGAAGTTGCGACCATTGTTTTATTAGATTTGTGATCTGTCTTAATACAGGAGGATAATTGGTTGAGAATAAGTCAGAATGAGATGCTGTTAAATGAATTCCAAGATATGGGATTGATTTTTCTGCCCATGTGAATGGGAGTGCAGCCCTAGCCGGGATCAATTCCATGTTTGTGAGTGAAATATTAAGCACTAGGCATTTCTTAGGATTATTCATAAGGCCGGATAGGGCTGCAAATCCATCAAGAGCTGGTATTAAGTTAGGACCAGAGACCTGTGGTGATGATAGAAAAAGTAATATATCGTCTGCAAATATACATAATTTGTGTGTAATACCTCCTACTTCAATGCCAGTTATAGTTTGGTTTGTTCTGATATATTGGGCCATGGGTTTGAGTATAAGGGCAAATAATAAGGGAGATAATGGGCAACCCTGTCGGGTACCTCTTTCGATATTAAAGGCTTCAGATTTGTATCGAGCATATTTTATATAGGCTTTGGGTTTATTATATAATGCTTTGATCCATGTTAAAAAGTGGGGTCCAAAACCCCATTTTTGTAATGAATATTGCATATATTGCCAGGATACTGTGTCAAATGCCCTCTTAATATCGAGAGATAGAAAACATAAAGGGATTTTCCGTTTTTTAGCAATATGTGCCAATAACACTGCCCTGCGTATATTATCGCCTGCCTGTCTATTTGGCATGAAGCCTACTTGATCTCTATGTATTAATTTTCCTATAATGCTATTGAGGCGTTTTGCTATTATTTTTGCTAATAATTTAATATCGAGGTTTAACAGAGAGATAGGCCGATAATTCACACAGGAAGTATCATCAGAAAGGGGTTTTGGGATCATACAAACAATTGCCATTAGTGTTTCTTGCCGAAAAGAATGTCCATCTAGAAGTTTGTTAAAAGTTTCAGTGAGAATGGGAGAGAGTATTTCTGAGAATGTTTTATAGTATAAAGCCGAGTAGCCGTCTGGGCCTGGTCTTTTGTTAAGTTTTAGGTCTTTTATGGCATTAGCAACTTCATCTATAGTTATAGGCTTATCCAAACTGCTTTTTTGATTCTGAGATAACTCAGGTAAGGTTATTTTTGAGAAGAAGGATTCAGCCTCTGTAGGATTAAATTCATTGTTTGTCTTGTATAAAGTTGCGAGATGTGAGTGAAATTTATGGACTATTTTAACTGGATTACAAGTGTAAACATTTTTTGATAATTTCAAACGTATTGGTTTGAAAGATTTGTTAGTTGAATTTAATGCCCGAGCCAAATATGTACCTGATTTGTTTGTATTCATGTAGAAATTGTGTTTGGAGCGTTTGAGGGATTTATCAACTGACTCAGTGAGAAATAGATCGTATTCCAATCTAGATTTTTCCAGATGGGATTTTGTACTCTGAGATGGATTATCTTGAAATGATATGTAGGCTGCATTAAAATTGAGTTCTAGTTTTTTTGCTAGATTTTTGCGTTCCCGTTTAAATAGTGCCATTTGTCTTTGTATTGTACCACGCAAGACAGGCTTATGAGCTTCCCACAGTGTTATTGGGGAGATGTCTGTTGTATTATTAATTGATATGTATTCCTTTAAAGCTTGTTCAATGGCCATCTGATGTAGTGGTTGTTTGAGCATTATGTCCGGTAAGTACCACGTTGGGTAATGCGCTTTTGGTATGGCTGAGGCTATAGTAGTGTATACTGCATTATGATCAGACCACGGAATCGGAATTATATCTGATGCAATAATTTCTGGTATCATTCCTATTGTTAGAAAAATATGATCTATTCTGGTGAAGGTTTGATGAGGGTGCGAGAAATAAGTGAATTTCTTTTTCATTGGGTTACTTTCTCTCCATGAATCTACCAGATTGTATTTGGAAAGAAGTTGAGAAAAAGGTAATCTAGAGGTTATTTTGGATGGTGTAAAAGGTGATTTATCTAGAAATGGGAGGAGGACCTGGTTCGAATCCCCACACATTATCACTGTTCCTATTTTGTGTGTATTAATCACTTGTAATATATGTGAGAGGAATGGTGTAGGTTGTTTGTTAGGAGCGTAGTAGGAAATCACTGTGATTGCTGTATCCATTATATAACCCATGAGTATCAGGTATCTACCTTCTGGGTCTTTAATTTCTGATGATAAGGTGAATGGTGTGGATCGGTGAAATGCAATTAGAGTTCCCCTTTGCTTGGTACAGGCAGAAGCCGTGTAAATTTGTTGATAAAAAGGAGAAATATATTTTGGAGTAGAATCTTTGGTGAAGTGTGTTTCTTGGAGGCATACTATGTGAGCCTTCTTGTTATGGAAAGTACGGAAGGCTTTGGTCCTTTTTTGAGGGACATTTATTCCCTGAACATTCAGGGAAAGTATATTCAGTGGTGCCATGGCAATAGATCAAATAGTTTTGACTTACTTTTTGTTATGTAGAGCTGACTGCGCAGATCAACCTGTGTGGACTGAAGAGATGAATAGATAGAAAAGAAACCAGTGAATTCTGGAGTAAAGAGTAAACAAAAAACATATGAGATTAGATGATACATTGTATAAATTATTTTTTGCAAATAATCACAATTTACCCGTGAAAGAGAATAAATATCTCTCTCAGGGGAATAAGTGCCTTCGTCACACTCCCACATAATATGGTTGGGAGAATGAGGAGGGCTAATGGGGGTACACGGATCTTCCGCTTACAGGAGAGAAGTGCTATGTCAAAAGACATCAAAATGATGTTTCATTATTGGAGTGCAGAATATAGTTTTTGTTGAAATTATTTATTCCAGGGTGGTTGTATATGGTTAGTCTTGCCCTAGGCTAAATAATTCAGTTAGAAAGGTACGGTTAATAACTTTGGTATTGATGAAGATAGTTTGAATTATTTTGGGATTTTAACCCTTTTAGAGTAAAAAATTACATATTTTATTCATATGTAACTGTTTAGATATGTTAATTCATAAAATTGAGGTTGTATTGCTTCAGATTAGAATAAACAAAAACATAATTCTAGGAACTAGTTAGGTAATAATATATTTGTTTTAAGAAAAGAAAGAAAAAAAAAAAAAAAGCTTCCATTACGTCTGGATTATTGAACATATTTGTCCTAAAAAGTAATAAATCTATTGTTATTACCTGATAATATATAACTGAACAAGAATTTCCTTATTTCACTTATATATTCTAAGGCTATATGAATCAGAAGTAATAAGAAATATAACTGGAATGTAACATGATCCCACACAGTGTGTGACTATCAGAATGCAGTTACATTCAGTTATAAATATAGGTTTTTTATAGAGAACCATCTCTTAGTATAATAAATGAAGAGATATCAGGAATTAGGATGTCAGTCCATTGAATCTTCTTGGTCCATGGATGATGTGGCATAACGGCCTCTTTTGTGAGAATGATGATTCCCATTTTGTTCTGGAATTTTCTGGGTGCTGCCTGAAGGTGAAGATGATGTCATTCTTCTGCGTGTGGGAGTGTTGCTGCTTGTGGGTTCTGTCAGATTTAATTTTAAAAGGGTTTGTTGTAGTTCATCTGCTGATCTGCTTCTGTAAATTGTACCTTGGTAGTTAAATCTGACTGAAAAGGGGAAGCCCCATTGATACATAATGTTGTGGCATTGCAGTTCCATTAGTTGGGGTTTCATGGATCGTCTTTTAGTAATAGTAAGTTGGGATAGGTCAGCAAAAATTTGATAATTGTGTCCTTGAAAATTAAGTTCCTTTTTTTCTCTTGCAGCAATTAGTATTTGTTATTTCGTTCTGTAATAATGAAATTTTGTGATTATATCACGTGGGGGTCCATCTTTCTTTTTGGCTGTGAGGGCTCTGTGTACTCTGTCCAGTTCTAAACGTTCAATAGGGATATCTGGCTTTAGTTCTTGTAATAGAGCAGTAATAGTAGATTGCAGGCCTGTCACAGTTTCAGGTATTCCCCTTATGCGTAAGTTTGAACGTCTGGCTCTATTTTCGTAATCTTCGAGCTTAGTTTGAAGTATTAAATTCTCTTTTTTTAATTGTTCCAATTCTGTTATATTTTCTTGGGTTGTAATTTCAATTTCATCCATTTTTATTTCTAAGGCTGCGGTGCGGTTTCCCAGCTCTCTTATTTCTTTGGTTAGGCTTTTTGTTATTTGGTCTGAGGTTTGTTTTAAAGCCTTATGAAGCATCTTTTCAAATTGTAATAATATTACTGGGGATACTGAGGAGGCTTGTGGAGAAGTTTGTGAGAGTATTTGTTCTGTATCTGACTCAAATGGAGAGTCTTGCTGTGACAATTTCTGTCTGTGAGAGCGCCCTGATGCTGTATCTTGTGAGGTGACTGGAGCTGCTTCAGCTGCAGTGAGTGCCTGTGAGCTCTTTGTGAGGTGATTTTTATTTCTGCCACGGTTTCCTCCCAGTACCATATTTCCTGCCCAAACTTTCACAGTTTGTTCCCTGGGGCAAAAAGGTTCAAATGGATACCTTTTGAGCCTGCAGGCTCCGCTTTGTCCTTCTCTTCTCTCCTCAGCGGTGTGGAGCTCTAACAATGCATGTCTGCTCCGCTAGGCTCCGCCTCCTGCCCCCTTATAGGATATTTTCAACACATAGCATGTACATAGCAAAAATGACACCCCAAAATACATTCTGCTACTCCTGAGTTTAATGATACCACATGTGTGACACTTTTACACAGCCTGGCCACATACAGAGGCCCAACATCCAAAAAGCACCTCCAGTCGTTCTAGGAGCATAAATTACACATATAATTTCCTGACTACCAATCACATTTTTGAAGGCCTTTATATTTCTAACACATAACATGTACATACCAAATAACAACAGATTACCTGTGGTTTTAGTAGTGTAGTGGTCCACAGAGGAGAGCATCGGTCCAGGCAGCAAACAGGGATGTGGTCAGTGACAGCAAAAGCAATCGTCCAGGCAGCAGGCAGGAATACTGTCCATAGTTAGTACAGGCAGAGATACTGTCAGCACAGCCAAAGCATTGGTCCAGGTAGCAGGCAGAGATGTCCAGGCAGAAATACTGTCTATAGTCAGTAGAGGCAGCAGGCCGTGGTCAACACAGCCAAAGTATTGGTCCAGGCAGCAGAAAGAAACACAGTCCATAAAGTCCTGGGTCATTACAGGCAGCGATATGGTCAGCACAGCCAAAGTATTGATCCAGGCAGCAGGAAGGACCATCAAGCTTAGGGCCAGGGGGACTGGGGTAGAGGCTTCTCCCACACAAATCTCTTTGAAGCCTCCGGGCAACCAGACCCTGTTCTGGGAACACAGAAAACCAAAAACTGATTTTCTCTACTCAGAACGCTATTCTGAAGCACCTCACATATGTGAGACCCCTGTGTACTGAAGTAGAAGGGCAAAAGATCAGTCCAAGTGGCAGGCAAAAACACGGTCGATTTAACAGGCCAAGGTCGGTGCACGTGGAAGTCAGAAATGTGCTTAAAATGGCAGGCAAGAAAAAAGTGGAAACTTCCCCACGGGGCTTTTTAGCAGCAAATAGGAGTCAAATATTTTGTAAAAAAATCACAGATTTTTTATTATTTCAAAAGGATGGTTAGACACAAAACATATATAAAAAAATAATTAAAATATGAGCTCTGATATACAAGGCGAGACAAATTAGGCTAGGAAAGGTTATACATCAAGAGTGATACACTGTTACACTTGAAATTGCACTATCCGATGCATGGAAATGCCCCAATGCATTTCGACCTCAAAGGTTATGGTCTTCTTCAGGGGGTCCTTACATTTCTATAAATACATCAAGAGGACAGATTTCAATATTCTAATTGTCATGTAATTTAATATCCAATACAGTATCATTTATTACGTCTACATTGTTTCGTGTTTGATTTATGTATTCACAGTGTATTTACCCTTTCCGCCAGGAAGGCTCGCTTAACCAGAGACTTCTTTAAAAAAACAGATAATCCTCTCAAGTACGATCCCGGACCCACTGAGAGCCTGTCCATGCCCTCAACCCAAGGGGACGACCCAGATCAGTGAGGCTTACAAGTGGTCACATGTTTAACTGCCCCCCCAACGGGGAATCAAATGGGCAGGAGCACCCGAAAATTGTAATTATACATAATTAGCATACCGAAGAGGTAAAGGTAGTTTTTTAGGACATTGTGAGAGGGGGAGAATCCTAATGAAAGGGGTCACCCTCTGTGCGTTGCCGGGGTTGTTTCAATGTTAACTCAGCATATAATCTAAGTTTTTTCTCCATAGAGGGGTCGGGAAGTTTATATCCAATCCCTATATAGGAGAAACCATGTCACGCCGTACATGGTATATCATTTTCTATTTGGTTGTAGTGGTGAATTATGCGTTGTTCCCACAATCATCTTAGTATTAGGCATACAACAGATGATCTGGGTATGTTATAAACAGTAAGGAGTGACACAATGATATTGTGTCAGCAAGATAAAGAGAGGAAATAGGTGCATGTGTATGTGTGTGGTTACCGCTTATGGCGGCCAAATGAGTGTAATACCATTAGAAAAGATGCATGTCATAAAAAAGGGTGTAGTAAAGAAAATATATGTGTATTAACCACTTGCCGACTGGGCCATAGCCGAAAGATGGCTGCAGCGCGGTCGGCTAGTTCTGGGTGGACGTCCATGGGACGTCCTCCCAGAATCCTGCTCTCGCGTGCCCCCTGGGGCGCGCACCTGAGAACTTCGCGGCCATTTACCATGTGATCGCTCCGTCAAATGACAGAGCGATCACATGTAAACATTTCATGACGCCGGTTCCTCCCTCCCATCTCTGTACCTATCGGTACAGTGCGAGGGGAGAGGGGGAGGGATCGGATGGCAGCACCGCTGTGGGCTGCATGTGTGGTGCCCACAACGGTACTCAGTGACAATTGCAGTCACATCCATCCATCCCTCCATGCTCAGCCATCCCGGCAATACTCTGCAATATGCCCGGCAATACTCTGCAATATGCCCGGCAATAGTCTGCAATATGCCCGGCAATATACCCAGCAATATACCCAGCAATATACCCAGCAATATACCCAGCAATACTCTGCAATATACCCGGCAATACCCTGCAATATACCCTGCAATATACCCTGCAATATACCCTGCAATATACCCTGCAATATACCCAGCAATACTCTGCAATATACCCAGCAATACTCTGCAATATACTCTGCAATACTCTGCAATATACCCTGTACTACTCTGCAATACCCCGCAATACTCCGCATGTTAGGTATCTATTTACTCGATGTAACTTCATCTTTCACATTATGCAAAAACATTGGGCTAACTTTACTGTTTTTTGTGTTTTTTTAAAGCACAAAACTGTTTTTTTTCCCAAAAAAACACGTTCGAAAAATTGCTGCGCAAATACCGTGCGAGATAAAAAGTTGCAACAACCGCCATTGTATTCTCTAGGGTCTTTGCTAAAAAAAAAAAAAATATATATATATATATATATATATATATATATATATATATATATATATAATGTTTTGGGGTTCTATGTAATTTTCTAGCAAATAAATGATTATTTTTACATGTAGGAGAGAAATATAAGAATTGGCCTGGGTGCTCCAGAACACCTGGAGGTGCTCCCTGCATGTTGGGCCTCTGTATGTGGCCACGCTGTGTAAAAGTCTCACACATGTGGTATCACTGTACTCGGGAGTAATAGCAGAATGTGTTTTGGGGTGTAATTTGTTGTATGCATATGCTGTGTGTGAGAAATAATCTTCTAATATGACAATTTTGTGAAAAAAAAAGAAAAAAAATCTTGATTTTGCAAAGAATTGTGGGAAAAGATGACAATTTCAAAAAAACTCACCATGCATCTTTTCAAATACCTTGGAATGTCTTCTTTCCAAATAGGGGTCATTTGGGGGGTATTTGTACTTTTCTGGCATGTTAGGGGCTCTAGAAATTAGATAGGCCGTCAGTACTTCAGGTGTGATCAATTTTCAGATATTGGCACCATAGCTTTTGGACTCTCTAACATTCACAAAGACCAAATAATATACACCAAGTTGTACTTATTTTTACCAAAGATATGTAGCAGTATAAATTTTGGCCAAAATTTACGAAGAAAAATTACTAATTTGCTAAATTTTATAACAGAAACAAAGAAAAATTCATTTTTTTACCAAATTTTCAGTCTTTTTCTTTTATAGCGCAAAAAATAAAAAACCCAACGGTGATTAAATACCACCAAAAGAAAGCTCTATTTGTGTGAAAAAAAGGACACAAATTTCATATGGGTACAGTGTTGTATAACTGAGTAATTGTCATTCAAAATGTGAGAGCACCGAAAGCTGAAAATTGGTCTGGTTAGGAAGGGGGTTTAAGTGCCCAGTGGTCAAGTGGTTAAATCAAATATAAATTGAGGGTGTGCACATGAACAATTTCTGTCCATACCACAAAACAGGCAAACATAAGTGAAAAATAAAATAGGAATGTTAAAAAGGTGACAAAAACTTACAAGTGTATTATATTCAATAAGGTTTACAATGAATGAGACAAAATACGTGGTGTGATATTAATGCATCCAAACCAAAAGGACGAGAGGATGCCTAGTGAAAGTAAGTGTTACAAAGAGTGCTATGGAGTAACCATGTATTACATAAACAAAAAGTAAAGGGGATTAAAAAATAAAATAATTAATACCTTGTTGCGTTGTTGAAGTAATTGTGTGTTCAGATCAGAAGAGTACTGCATCTGTGTTGAAGAAATTTGTAATGAACTAATCAGTAATAGATTTTTTCAATAATGAAACCCAGCAGCACACTAATGTCTGTTCTTACCCATCCATCTTGCAAAGCATGTATGTGTGCTCTCCCCGGGCGTCGTCTGAGGACTGCTGGTGGGGGGCATATCTTAAGTACCTTTGTAATTACTTTGAAAATGGATAACAGGTGTGTGCTTCTGCCTCTGAAAGTTCCCCTTTGGGGGAGGGGGCCAATGAGCCGTCTATGGCAGCCCTTCTGTGGCCACCTCGGCGTTTCTTCAACACAGATGCAGTAGTTATACTCTTCTGATCTGGACACACAATTACTTCAACAATGCAACAAGGTATTAATTATTTTATTTTTAATCCCCTTTACTTTTTGTTTATGTAATACATGGTTACTCCATAGCACTCTTTGTAACACTCACTTTCACTAGGCATCCTCTCGTCCTTTTGGTTTGGATGCATTAATATCACACCACGTATTTTGTCTCATTCATTGTAAACCTTATTGAATATAATACACTTGTAAGTTTTTGTCACCTTTTTAACATTCCTATTTTATTTTTATTTTTTATTTTATTTTTCACTTTTGTTTGCCTGTTTTGTGGTATGGACACAAATTGCTCATGTGCACACCCTCAACTTATATTTGATTTAATACACATATATTTTCTTTACTACACCCTTTTTTATGACATGCATCTTTTCTAATGGTATTACACTCATTTGGCTGCCATAAGCGTTAACCACACACACACATGCACCTATTTCCTCTCTTTATCTTGCTGACACAATATCGTTGTGTCACTCCTTACTGTTTATAACATACCCAGATTATCTGTTGTATGCCTAATACTAAGATAATTGTGGGAACAACGCATAATTCACCACCGCAACCAAATAGAAATTGATATACCATGTACGGCGTGACACGGTTTCTCCTATATAGGGATTGGATATAAACTTCCCGACCCCTCTATGGAGAAAAAACCTAGATTATATACTAGGTTAACATTGAAACAACCCCGTCAGGGCACAGAGGGGGACCCCTTTCATTAAGATTCTCCCCCTCTCACAATGTCCTAAAATACTACTCTTACCTTTTTTGGTATGCTAATTATGTATAATTACAATTTTCAGGTGCTCCTGCCCATTTGATTCCCCGTTAGGGGGCCATTAAACATGTGACCACTTGTAAGCCTTACAGATCTGGGTTGTCCCCTTGGGTTGAGGACATGGACAGGCTCTCAGTGGGTCCGGGATCGTACTTGAGAGGATTATCTGTTTTTTTAAAGAAGTCTCTGGTTAAGCGAGCCTTCCTGGCGGAAAGAGTAAATACACTGTGATTACATAAATCAAACACGAAACAATGTAGACGTAATACATGATACTGTATTGGATATTAAATTACATGACAATTAGAATATTGAAATCTGTCCTCTTGATGTATTTATAGAAATGTAAGGACCCCCTGTAGAAGACCATAACCTTTGAGGTCGAAATGCATTGGGACATTTCCATACATCGGATAGTGCAATTTCAAGTGTAATAATGTATCACTCTTGATGTATAACCTTTCCTAGCCTAATTTGTCTCACCTTGTATATACCAGAGCTCATATTTTAATTAATTTTTTATATATATTTTGTGTCTAACCATCCTTTGAAATAATAAAAAATCTGTGATTTTTTTTACAACATATTTGACTCCTATTTGCTGGTAAAAAGCCCCGTGGGGAACTTTTCACTTTTTTCTTTTCAAAGATTGTAATTGGGATGTGCAGCCCTCTCAGACTCTCATATATGTGTCGCTCTATGATATAAAATGGAAGGCAAAGGCATCGTCGGTAATCAGGCTGAGGTTGGTGCACGTGGCAGTCAGAAACATGGTTAAAACGGCAGGCAAAGACATTGTCAGTAGGGATGGGCTATCTGTTCGAGTCGAACATTGAGTTTGACTCGAACATTGGCTGTTCGTCCATTCGCCGAACAGCGAACAATTTGGGGTGTTCAAAGAAAATGAAAATATGAGAATAATAAGTGTGCTAAATCTGCCAACATCCTATATTATATTTATAGAAAAAGAGCTGCAACAAAGTGCATAGAAGGGATGCCCCCTTGGATTTTAAAGGGCAGAAGAAATAGTAATAAGAGTAAATATAATATAAAATGCACCAAAATGCCAACTTTATTTGTGTACAAAAATAGTTATTGAAAAGTGAGCAAAGTTCAATCTTGTAAAACAACGTATCAATGAGTTAATATGTAATTTGAAATATACAGTACATATCACCCAGAGCTAGCAATCCCAATTATAACCTCAAAAAAGCTGAGTTCAATTGTTGATTAGTAGCTAATATTTACACCCCAACATGTTTCGGATAATAGAAAAAACGTATCACTTCTTCTTCAGGGGAGTTTATAAGGTTGGGTGAATTATTCATTTATCTGAAATATAGATACATATATATGTAATATATTGTAATGACATTGACATAACATCATAAGAAAGACCTCAAAACACAGTCTATAACTTATTTATGCGGTTACATAAAGTACCAAATACTCCCATATATAGACTCATTGGGGGTTAAATAGAAAGGGAAAATACATGCTGGGTTTGAAATTCCACATAAATAGCCACAAGTAGTCCATGCGTCCATAGGCCAATCCTCTGGAGCACTTTCACAAAAGGCGCCTAGTGCTACCAACAGCTAACAATTTCAATATCACTGTGGGAGCAAATATAGCACAAAAGTGATAGAGTCTAGCTTCTGAATATACACATGAGAGGATAAAAAGAGTATTTATGACAGGCGTGGAAATATGTCCATGTTATCACATGGCATATAAGGACCAAAGTATAGGTATTTACCTCAGAGTGAAAAGCTGAGCATACTGCTGACATCCCAGTGATGGCCAGTGAACTGACACTGACCATCCGGTTGTGAGCGATTAAATAGCCAGGTGCCTAAAGAGTAACCAATGGATACATCCATATTGCCGACACAGCTGTAAACAATACAGCTGATTGCGGCGATCAGGGCGTCTTTTTGACGGGGGGCGTGCATCGTGGCCACGCCCATATGTGAGGGGGCAAAGATAGAGGATGTTCCCCCCGCTGCACAGGCGGAACCTACCTGCCGGGTGTCTGCGCAGAAGCAGAGTGGCAACGATGCTGGGGACACCCTGTGGACAAAAACATGGAAACAGCCAGCAGGTTTATGAAGTCGACTCACACTATCAAAGCGAATGCTTCCTGGGGTGGGTCCTTGCTGGTAAATAAGGGCAGTGACAATGTTTTCAATATATTTGAGGTAGGTGATGGGTTGGTTTTTGGGTGATTTCGGCTGAATCTGTGCCCACAATTGCCAACAATCTGTGCCCACAATTGCCAGCAATCAGTGCCCACAATTGCCAGAAATCAGTGGCCATTAGTGATACCAGTCAGTGCTGGCTATCACTGCTGCCCATCAATGCCTTCCATCAGTGCCCATCAGTGCCGCCCATCAGTGCCGCTCATCCGTGCCCACCAGTGCCGCCTATCAGTGCCCATCAGTGCACACCAGTGCCACCCATCAGCACCACTTATCAGTGCTCATCCATGCCACATATCAGTGCCACCTATCAGTGCCTATAAGTGTGGCATATTCGTGTCTCCTCATCAGTGCCACCTAATCAGTGTCCATAAGTGCAACCTCATCAGTGCCCATCAGTGCAGCCTATCAGTGCCCATCAGTGTCACCTCATCAGCACCCATCAGTGAAGGAGAAAAATTACTTATTTAAAAAATTTACTGACAGAAACTAAGAAAAACTATTTTTTTTCAAAGTTTTCAGTCTTTTTTAAAAAAATAAATAAATAAATAAAAAACCCAGAAGTGATTAAATGCCACCAAAAGAAAGCTCTATTAGTGTCAAGAAATTGAAAAACATTTCACATGGTTACAGTGTAGCATGACCGCGCAATTGTCATTCAAAGTGTGACAGCGCTGAAAGCTGAAAAATGGCCTGGGCAGGAAGGGGGTGTAATTACCCTGTATTGGGGTGGTTAATCACACTGTGTGATTCTTTGCATTCTATTTTACTAATATAAGTCTCTAAATTGCATAACTGCATTTAGAGCAGAACTCCGGCCAAAACATTTTTTCCATGTCCTTGTTGCTGATCTCCTACCTTCACCCACTTTGCCATCCATGTTCTTCTGAGCTCTCTAGTTCCTCTGTAATAGGCTGCTGAACTTGCTGAAAAACTCTTATTGCCTGCTGACTTCTTGTTTGTAAGACCACTGGCTGCTATCCCTCTCCTAAGCTCAGCCAGCGGTCTGACACCCCATTGTAGTCCTCTGAAAGCGAAGCAGGAGGAAGCAGACATGTTGTGGGTGGAGGAGGTCTCACAGTCCCCGGTCTGTGCTGCCCATGGAGGAGGTGTCCTCCTTCTCCTCTCTCATCCCTCCTCCTCCTCTGCTCCCTGACAGTCACCGCTCCATCTTACCTCCACTCCATCCCTGCTGCACCGCACCGCCCCTTGCCTGCTATCATCAGTATTTACTTGCATGACACATCTCCCATTGTGTCCGGTATTGTATATGAGAACACCGATGCTGATGTCACACACCCCCGCCATTATAGGAACAGTGCGCTGTCAATCACAATAATGGCGGGGACGGGGCATCAGCGTTCTCATATAACAATACCGAACACCGCAGGAGATCCCCGCTGTGTACATACAAGTAAATACTGATGATAATCCCCGCTCTGCAGTGGTGGTTTCTGACAAGTGGCACTGGTGGTCCCTGACATGGTGGTCCCTGACAAGTGGCACTGGCGGTCCCTGTCATGGTGGTCCATGACAAGTGGCACTGGTGGTCCCTAACATGGTGGTCCCTGACAAGTGGCACTGGCGGTCCCTGTCATGGTGGTCCTAAACAAGTGGCACTGGCAGTCCCTGTCATGGTGGTCCCTGACAAGTGGCACTGGAAGTCCCTAACAAGTGGCATTGGTGGTCCCTGACAAGTGGCACTGGTGGTCCCTGACATGGTGGTCCCCGACAAATGGCACTGGTGATCCCTGACAAGGTGGTCACTGACAAGCGGCATTGGTGGTCCCTGACATGGTGGTCCCTGACAAGTGGCACTGGTGGTCCCTGACATGGTGGTCCCTGACAAGTGGCACTGCTGGTCCCTGAAAAGTGGCACTGGTGGTCCCTGACATGGTGGTCCCTGACAAGCGGACCCGGTGGTCCCTGACATGGTGGTTCCTGACATGTTGGTCCCTGACAAGCGGCACTGGTGGTTCCTGACATGATGGTCCCTGACAAGTGGCATTGGTGGTCCCTGACAGGTGGCCCTGGCGGTCCCTGACATTCGGCACTGGTGGACACTGATAAGCTGCACTGGTTTGCATTTATATTAAATGCATTAAATGTATTAATTTAATTTAAATGTATTTATTAAATGTATTAAATTAATATTATATAAATATTCATTTAAATTAAATTGCTTTATGGTCACACACGTTATGGTCTTTAAAACCAATAGAAATGTTATAAAGACCATAACGTGTCCCTTCATTTTAAATTACACTATAACCAACGCCTTGGGTCTAAAATTTTGGGGTATTGACCACATTAAGCCCGCATGGAGGGGCTCCAATATGGTGAGAGAACTCTCAAAGAGAGAAACTCAGTGGATCTATTTGACTGATAGTCTTACCCCTAGAGGGTTAAATGAAGATCTTGATCTCAATTGCTTTATAAGTGACTATTATATACACAAAGTTTATTTTGGGGTCAGTGTATTTATATTGTTCAATGTAAGGCTTATTTTTATCCTTGCTTGTAATAACGCAGTGTCCCTTTAAGAACGATTTTATTTATTTATATATTGTTCCTAATGTAGAATTATTCTGTGGGTGTCATGATATCTAGTGTTTATAGATTTTGTTTAGATTTTAATTTACTTTTTACCTATGGGTGTAATTAAAGTATGTAATTTTGGTCATTTTTAATATACTTAATCCGTCTTCCATTTAAGATAACTTCTTTTTTTTAGCTCTTTATGTGAAATTAGTGGATAGTTATATATATATATATATATATATATATATATATATATATATATATATATACACATATATATATATGGATCTGTAGTTTCAGTGTAAATTATGCCAGATATCCGTATAGTGGGTCTATTCGAGAGAACTAAATATTTGAGAGAATAATTCAATGACCCATTATAAGTAATGTAAATTAAAAAAATATATATATATATATATAATGATGCGCTAGAGTGTGCTAAACGTGTCCCTAACACGGCACAAAGAGATATAGCACATATACAACAAAGTACAAAAGTGTCTGCCACACTATATACTATATCCCATAAAATAAATGAACATAATGTGCACAAATAAACAGTACAATTAGCATATAAAGTAATAATAATAATGATAATAATAATAATAAAAATTTTTGCTTCAAAAATAATTCATAAGTGCAAACAGATGCTAAAAAGTGACATGTGCCAACCAAAAGTGCTAAGCGTCCCACAATGCTTATACTTAATAGTCCATCATGAACTAAATATATATTGAAAAAAAGTCCTTAAAAAAAGTAATGACAAGTGATCTTCAATGGTGATGTATTTAAATGTGCTTAAAAATCCACGTGCCACAGATCATGCGATGGTGAATCAAAAGGTGACCCCCCCAAGGAAATGCGCTCACCTTAGAGAAAGTCGCTAGACAAAGTCAGAAAACGCTTTTGAGCCACCCAGGGCTCTATGTGGATCACAGGATTACAGGCTCAAACAGTAAACAGGGAAAAAAGAAAGGGGACCATATAGTGTGATATCGTTTAAAATATTTATTCCAAGGTCAGATAAAAAACTCTCCCCCAAAGGGGGTACTCACATTTTGAGGGTGTGTCAGTGCACCACTCTGAACAAGCATATAATCTGGATGTAACAGTGAGGATATGGAGACCATCCCAGCACGGACAGCTGCTGCTGCCTAACACTCCGTCCTGGCCCCTCCCCTTTTTTCTTCCATTATAAGTAATGAATGCTGTTTTATACCTATTCTTTTATTAAGAAAAGACATTTAACTTGGATTGTAATGGTCCTTAGTTTGGTGTCGGTAGTTGCCATTAAACATTGACTAATTGACTATCCATGGTTAACAGCTTGCAGCCTCCACTATGCACCTGTTTATTATGGTGGCTACATGGCTTACAAAGAGTTAATGGTAATTGAGAAATTTTGGAATAAATTCCGGGACACCGCGCCGTGAAACCACGCCCTTTGACAAAGTTGGAATGACGAAACTGGTCAGGGTGTGATCTCACGGCGACCAGAAGAGACGTAACCAACGCTGCGTAGCGTGGCCTCGAGATACGCACATGTCAACATTTCTCTGCTTTGAGCTGTTCCGGTTTCAGGCAGGCGGGCGGTGTAACGCACGCTATACCACGCTGCCCACCAGCTGTGAGCCGGCTATTGGAGCGTTGTTAGCTCCTGTTTTTTAACTAGATTACCCATTTTTATGGATCTTAATAATAAATTTAATATTTTCGGATTCACGCTATGAGGTTTTTTTCTTTCTACCTCATATGGATGTCTATTATTGGGGATACCACAACATCAGAGAAGGATAAAGCACCCTCAGACGGAGGATCGCTTCCTGGGTTCATCATCACAGGATTTTCTACACATGCCTCTCACCCCTGCAGGGGTTAGGCAGTCCGGTGAGTGAAAGCACGAGTGGGGGTGCAGTGAAGGACGGGGGCAACACCAGTTATTGCTGAGACTACATTTCTTCCACCAGAGGGACACACTTTTAGGATTTTTATTTTGGACACTTACCGTTTTCCACAGATTTGGGATTTTTTAACACTGTTTCCATACACAAAAAAATTTTTTATACACAATTGTATTTATTATTGGATTTCTTATGTACACATGTTGGGGATTCTTACTGTTATAATTGTTTGCATTTAGGATTTTGGCATTCTTTCTGTTTTTTTAGCTTCACAGTTTTGGGTACATTCCTTTATATACAGTATATAGGTATTTGGTATATACTGAGATTCTGGTACGTGTATACTTATATTAGGAGCACGTTGCATTTTACCACATAACATTGTTGGGCGTGGTTTCTGCACCTAGATATGCTTCAGCCCTCACAACACATTGGTTACACGTATAAATAATTTTCATTTTTTATTTTATATATATATTTTATATATATGTTTTTTGTACACATATTTTTATGGACACTTATATATGAACCACCATTAATGCACATATAGCCGGACAGCGGCAATTCCCCTGTTTAGAGTACACGTAACCAACGCTGTGTTCCAAGGACCTAGCTGAGAAACTGGAGGGAGGAAGTGCTAAGCGGTGAGTGTATTGAGACTGTTCCCGCAGCACCTCCAGTGCCTCTGACCTCCCAGTAAGGACTAACAGATAGATCGGTATAGCGACACCCAACTATGCGATCAATTGTGGAACCAGGACTTGTATTAGTTGGTAGATTTTTATACAATATTAAATTTTAACCGGAGGCACACAATAGAAAGTTAAAATGGAACTGTTCTATGTGGCGTTTATTTCTCCTTATGTTCCTGGATTTCCTGATCACGTGAGGCTTTCCAGTGTGATCAAATCCGTGTATGCGGCAGGTTATCGTGGACGTTTGGGATTAGATTATATCTCCATCCCGACTTTTTAGTGTGATTGAATCTGTGTATGGGTCAGGATAACGTGGATGTTTGAGGCTTGATTAAATCATCATTCCGGTGAGTTTAAACCCCAGTGGGGTGTGTGGAGGATTGTGGTGAAAGGTGCACTCGCCAGCTGATTCCCTTAGGTCCACTGATTAGACTTATCACGGACTGTACTCTTTATATCATCCACTATACTAATTTATTATTCTGCCATTTTGCTAGTTTATTCAATATTTTATATTTATTGATCGTGTATGTTTATATGCATATGCTAGCCAGTCAATATGTTAATTTTGACAGGAGCGCCACTTTGATAGAATTGTTATATCTGGTTGAATTTTCGAACAGCGGTACATTTTTTTATCAAATGCTAGTATATACTGTGTTTTTAAGTGGCTGCTGAATGACATATATGTCTTTTGTGCAATTATAACATCAATTGCCTTTATCGTCTAAGCTTGAAACCCATAGCGCTGAGATAGGGGGAAGTAGGAGCAGTTTATAGTGATTTTCTTCCCTTTTTAACATGTATTTCTATGTGCTACTCTTGCCACAGTAAACAAATTTAAACTGCTTTATTTATACAGTCACTTATTACGGGAGGAATTGCAGAGTTGGGACAACCAGTGGGGTACAGATTCTACCAGCGGCCCTCACGGGGGTAGCGCTACACTTATATAAAAAGAAGAGTTGGCTTAAAGCATTTGTTAACCCCCCCCCAAAAAAATGGATCCTGCTCCTTTAAAGCATGTTATATGACACAGTGCTTATCCTGTATCATGTGGCCCCCTGTAACACCTAAAAAACCTGATGATCCTGCCAGTTTCTGCCCTCCCCTGTTACGTACAGCAGAGCCCGAGATGATGAGGGTGGCCTCTTGCACAGTTTCCGGTCCAAGCACCCCTGGTGGTGGACACAGGGACTGCTAGGGCAACGGAAGGGTGCAGACGCCTGCAGGCTGAAGCTTGGAGACACAGGAACCTCTGTTGAGAAGATGTGGAAACTGTTTACCAGACTTGTTCAGCGGGAGCCAATTAGGTAAGTACAGGATCAACGGCAGCGTCAGGAACAGGCAGAGGTTGGCAACGGGGTACACAATCAGAAGGCAGAACCGTAGTCAGGGACAGGCAGAGGTTGGCAACAGGCTGGCAGCAGGGTACACAATCAGAAGGCAGAGCCGTAGTCATAAGTCCAAGCCAAGGTCAGTACTGTAAGCAGAGGCAGATGAACAGGCAGGGAAGATCCAAGAGAGTGGTCAGAGGAAGCCGGGTTTTCAGGAACAAGGTCAGCAAGCACCAACAGTAATCAGGAACACAGGGATAAGGTGAAGACAATCCAGCACTGACACTAGGCAGACTCACTGTTTATATAGGGCACCGTGTGCCAGGATTAATGGATGTGTGTGTGTGCGCGCTAACGCACATTCGCTCATATGGAAGCGCCATTGCGCATGCATGCTCCGAATTTCACTTGTCTCTGTCTAAGACTCTGCGCATGCACATTGGCATGGCATTAGAGGAACAGGGATTGGCAGCTGCTGCATGGAGACGAGCACTTGCTGTATGAGTTCTCTGACATTGCCCCCTCCTTAGGGGTAGCCTCCGGATGCCCATTTGAGCCATTTTCTCTGGGTGAGAACGATGAAAGGCCTGTATAAGTCTCTGGGCATGGAGATTTGTCTCAGGCTCCCAGGAATTTTCCTCCGGGCCAAAACCTCTCCATTTGATCAGGTACCGGTTCTACCTTTGTCGTTTCCTACAATCCAAAGTAACTTCAGTCTCAAATTCTTCTTCCCCTTCCACCATTATAGCTTATGGGGGTCCCACTTCACAATCCAGAAAGGGATTCACCACTTCAGGCTTTAGTAGAGAGGCATGAAACACAGGGTGAACCTTAATTGACATAGGAAGTTCAAGTTCATAAGCTACTGGATTAATCTTTCTCTTAACCGGGAAGGGCCTCAAGTATCTAGGTCCCAGTTTCTTGGAAGGGCATGCCAATTTCAGATTTACTGTTGAAAGTCACACACGGTCACCAGTCTTTAAGTCCAGTTCCCCCCTCCTTCTCTTATCAAAGAAACTTTTATTATCCTCCTGTGCAAAGAAGTTTAATCTAACCTGGATAGCTGGCAAAGGAGAGTCCGGTACCAGTGTTGGCAAAAAAGAGGGATGAAAACCATAGTTGGAGAAGAAGGGTGATTGGTCTGTGGCAGAGTGGGTAGAATTATTAAATGCGAATTCCACCATGGGCAGCAGTGAGGCCCAATCTTCCTGGGTGAAAAAGGAGAAACAACGTAAGTACTGCTCCAGCGTTTGGTTAGTAAGTTCAGTCTGCCCGTTGGTCTGAGGGTGGTAGGCCGAGGAGAAACTGAGTTTGATGTCCAGTGCTTCACATTGTGCTTTCCAGAACTTTGACTTTAACTGTACTCCACGATCAGAAACAATGTCACCGGGAATTCCGTGAAGCCTAACAATTTCTTTAATGAACACCTTGGCAGTTTCTGTTGTTGATGGAGTCCCGTTCATGGGGATAAAATCTGCCTTCTTGGAAAGACGATCAATCACCACTTCAGAAAACCCTTCAGAAGGAGGAAGCTCAACAATGAAGTCCATTGCGATCCTATCCCATGGTCTTTCCGGAATGGGCAGTGGTGTTAACAATCCCCAAGCCTTGTTTTTACTGTTTTTGTTCCTGAGGTAGGTTAAGCAAGAACTAATGTATTTCCTGCAATCCTTTGCTAGGTTGGGCCACCATAAATGTCTTTGAACTAAGTCCATAGGCTTGTATCACCCGAAATGACCTGCCAAAGGATAGTCATGGCAGACCTGTAAGATGGTGGTGCGCAGGTTCTGTGGTACAAAGGTTTTATTTCCCTCCCAGTAAAGTCTTTTTCTTGAAGGTTCGTGCCCGGGGTTAGGGAAGCTAAGGGGTTAGGGATGCCTGACGGATCTGTGACATTAAATCAGATTGCGTTAACAGAAAATTTCCAGCTTGCAGGATAGTATCTGGTTGGGATGAAACTTCGGCTTCCGTAAAACATTATCTTCCGTGAAGATAATGCATCGGGTTTAACATTCTTGGACCCTGGCAGGTAAGTATGCAATATGAAAATTAAGGCGTGAAAAAAAGCCCATCTCGCTTGTCTGGGTCTGAGGTGTTTGGAAGTTCTGAGATATGAGATCAATAATGGGTGTGCTGCTCCCTCCAAGAGGTACCGCCACTCACTCCTCCAAGGCTGATTTTATTGCAAAAGTTCTCGGTCCCCCACATCGTAATTCCTTTCCGATAAACCTATTTTTTTTTAAAAGAAAGCCACGGGGTGCATTAAAGACTTAGGTCCTTGGCGCTGGGACAGGATGGCCCCCACTGCACTCTCTGATGCATCTACCTCTAGGACATATGGCAGAGCAGTATCAGGATGTTTTAGTACTGGAGCAGAGGTAAATAATTCTTTTAGCCTGTCAAATGCAACTTGAGCTGCTTCAGTCCATTGAAAACAGCTTTGTTTCTTTGTGAGCTGTGTAATAGGTTTTATGATACTGGAGAAATTTTTAATAAATTTTCTGTAAAAGTTGGAAAACCCGATAAAACGTTGTACCCCTTTCTTATTGGTTGGGGGTGGCCAAGACATTATAGCTAAGACCTTCTGAGGGTCCATTGCTATACCCCCAGTTAATATTACCAGGCCCAGAAAGTGAATGGTCTGATGTTCAAATTCACATTTCTCGGCCTTAACATAAAGTCCGTTCTGTCTCAGTCTGTGGAGAACCTGCTTCACATGGTCACGATTTAATTCCAGAGAAACTGAAAATATCAGAATGTCATCCAGGTAGACAATCATGAACAAGTCTAGGAAGTCTCTGAAGATGTTATTAACAAAATGTTGAAAAGTGGCTGGTGCGTTGCAAAGTCCAAATGGCATAACGAGATACTCAAAGTGGCCAAAACGTGTCTGGAAGGCTATTTTCCACTCATCCCCCTCACGGATTCTGATCAAGTTGTAAGCACCTTTATAAATCTAGTTTTGTAAATGTAGCGCTGGTAGATTTTTTAATCTACCGCTGATAGGTAAATCTTGTGGGTTACTTGTTAGAGGAAGTTAGATTTGCCTCTGTTCCAGCTTGGCTGAGTTGCGTGTAGTTCCACCCTGCGGCGGTGGGTGTCGTTGTCACCATGGGCTGGTTTTGGAAAGGCAACATGTTGAAGCGTATGAGTGCTCCTCTGTCCCGGAGACAACAAAACCCGACAACAAAATCCGTTGTCGGAAATTCCGATCGTGTGTACACAAATCCGACGCACAAAGTGCCAAGCATGCTCAGAATAAATTAAGAGACAAAAGCTATTGGCTACTTCCCCGTTTATAGTCCCGACATACGTGTTTTACGTCACCGCGTTCAGAGCAATCGGATTTTCCGACAACTTTGTGTGACCGTGTGTATGCAAGACAAGTTTGAGCCAACATCCGTCGGAAAAAATCCTAGGATTTTGTTGTCGGAATGTCCGATCAATGTCCGACCGTGTGTACAGGGCATAACAGGAGAGAATTTCCCTTCCTAGGGGTAGATTTCATCACACTTCCTGTTATCTCCTTCCGTTTTCAAGTAGGAGTCGTTTGTAAGTTGGATGTTTGAAAGTAGGGGCCTTCCCTATATACTCTGCAGAAATTGGGGCCTTAGATGTTGGTGTTGCCACAACACTGTAAGCCCTCACAGTTACTCTTGGTGGGCGCAGGAATGGGCCCTGCTGTGCAATATTAGTTCAAGAATTGTAATACATGCCATTGTTGAACAGTGGTAGAAAAATTGGGCCTTTGGTGGTGGTGGTGGTACTGGTGCCACAACAATGTAAGTCCTCACAGTTACTCTTGGTGGGAGCTGAAACGGGCGCAGGAATGAGCCCTGCTGCAAAAAGTTGCATCAAAAATTGTAATTACAGGCCCCTGTTAAACAGGGGCTGAAAAATTGGGCCTTAGGCACTGGTGCTGGTGCCACAACACTGCAACCCCTCACAGATACTCTAGTTGGAGCACAGGAATGAGCCCTGCTGCAAAGTATTGCATCAAAAATTGTAATTACACGCCCCTGTTAAACAGGGGCAGAAAAATTGGGCCTTGGCCACTGGGGGCGGTGCCCAGAACCAAAAATTTTCTTACAAGCTATCAGCATGAAATTTGAGGAGGAGGAGGATTGTGACTCAGCATAACAGGATAGTCACTCAGCATCAGCATAGACAGTCTTGAAGGGACCTCACATTAAAAAAAATCAATCAGTTACATCAGCATCAGGTGCTTGGTAGCTGGTGATCCAAGACTGATTCATTTTTATGAAGGTCAGCCGATCGACCGATTCAGTGGACAGGCGCACCCTGTGATCAGTTACAAAGCCTACAGCAGCACTGAATGTGCGTTCCGAAAGAACGCTGGATGCAGGACAGGCCAGTAGCTCAATTGCATACTGTGCAAGCTCTGGCCTGTGATCCATCCTCAAGACCCAGTAACCCAGGAGATTTTCGGTGGGAAAGGTGTCCAAGTCTGATCTTGCCCCTAGGTAATCCTGCACCATGTGAATCAGATGCTGGCGACGGTTGCTGGAACCGATCAGACCTTGGGGCTGCGGACTAAAAAATTGTCTGAACGCATCGGTCAGACGGCCACCTTCTCCACCGCTCCTTCTGTGACTGACCGAAGCCTCAGCAACACGTTATCCAGGAGGACCAGGAAATTGTAACCTCCCAGGCTCTGAAAACGCGTTGCACAAACCTTTCTGCAAGGCCTCCCGAAGATGTTTCATCCTCTGCTCCCTCTGCGATGGCAAGATAAGGTCCGCAACCTTACCCTTGTAATGTGGATCAAGGAGGGTTCATCTAATAAAGAAATAGTACGCTACAATTAACTTCCTATTGACATATTAAAATAAACCATATCATATACTATGAAGAATGCCATGAATAAATCCAAAGATAAATGTGAAGCACATGCCTATTTAGAAAATACCACAAATAAAATAAAATATAAATGTTCCATAACTGCCTTCATGTGGTAAAAAACAAAAAAAGTATCAGAAGAAATATTGGATGATAATCTGGATCCTTCAGGAGATATAAGCAAATGTTCTATATGTGCTCAGCAGAAGAACACACCGCAGATACTATTGCTGGTTGCTTTAGTCAACAGTTTCTATGGAATGTGTGAACATTTGCTTATATCTCCTGAAGGATCCAGATTATCATCCAATATTTCTTCTGATACTTTTTTTGGTTTTTACCATATGAAGGCAGTTATGGAACATTTATATTTTATTTTATTTGTGGTATTTGCTAAATAGGCATGTGCTTCACATTTATCTTTGGATTTATTCACGGCATTCTTAATAATATATCATATGGTTTATTTTAATATGTCAATAGGAAGTTACGTATTTATCGGTGTATAACACGCACAGGCGTATAACACGCACATTCATTTTAAGAGGGAAGTTTCAGGAAAAAAACGTAAATTTTAAATAAGGAACTTTGAAGCAAAATAAGGGTCAGTGCCCATCTGCAGCCTCACCATTGCCATCAATGCAGCCTGCTCAATGCCCATCTGCAGCCTCACAAGTGCCATCAATGCAGCCTCATCAGTCCACATCAATGCAGCCTCACCATTGCCATCAATGCAGCAGCCTCACCATTGCCATCAGTGCAGCCTGATCGATGCCCATCTGCAGCCTAGAGGGGACAGGGAGGGGGGTGGGACGAGCGCCGACAGATTACATACAGTGAGAATCTCCTATGATAGACAGAACAGTGGTCCAATGGCAGCCCAGGAGACGGGACTTCCTATTACAGAGGCCACCAAGTAAACAGGAGATTCTCACTGTATGTAATCTGACAGTGCTCATCCTGCCCCCCTCCCTGTCCCTGCCGAGGCAGCTAAAATTGAAGTATTGGCGTATAACACGCACCCACTATTTGCACCTGATTTTCATGGTGAAAAAGTGAGTGTTATACGCCAATAAATACAGTAATTGTAGCGCACTATTTCTTTATTAGATTTACTTACATTGTAGTGTCATCAGAGCACTTTTATATGGGTGCGGCTTAATTATTTGGTTATTTCCTAGCACTTTCCTATATCCCATTAATTGGGATTTTTTTTTTGCACAACTATTCACGTATAACCCATTTTTTTGGGATTTTTTTGCATACATTTTTTTCATAATATTTTTTCAGAATATTTTTGCACAGCATCCACTCCACAAACACAATTCACATATCAGCGCTTTAGTATAAATACTTATTATGATCAAGGAGGGTTGTCAGCCAGTAATCATCCCACCCCTTGATACCACGAATACCAGGATCCTTTCGCAGGCTTTGCAAGATCAGGGAGGCCATGCAGCGTAGGTTTGTTGAGGCATTCGGTCCAGAGTCCTCTGGGTCACTAAGGATGACATGATCTGCAGCCACCTCCTCCCAGCCACGTACAAGTACATGGGTTTCTTTGGACTGTAAATGATCCCTTGATGACTGCTGCTAAGTGCCAGTCTCCACCTCCATGCTGACACAATCCTCCTCCTCTTCTTCATCCTCTTCCTGTTTGATCGACGGGCACGCAGGAACACTGTCTGGATAAAGGGGGCCTTGAGAGGTAAGGAAGTCCTCCTCTTCCTCCCTCTGTTCTGCCTCGAGTGCCCTGTCCATTATTCCACGCAGCGTGTGCTCCAACAGGTGGACAAGAGGGACAGTGTCACTGATGCATGCACTGTCACTGCTCACCATCCTCATAGCCTCCTCAAATAGTGACAGGACAGTGCATGCATCCCTAATCTTAGCCCACTAGCATGGGGAAAAAAAAACCTAGGTCCCCTGACCCTGTCCTGGTGCCATAGTCGCATAGGGAATAATTGATAGCCCTCTGCTGCTTGTGCAGGTGCTGCAGCATGGCCAACGTTAAGTTCCATCTGGTGGGCATGTCACAGATTAGGCGGTTCTTGGGCAGGTTAAATTCCTTTTGGAAGTCAGCCAGCCGCGCACTGGCATTATATGACCTGCGGAAATGCACACAGACTTTCCTGGCCTGCCTCAGGACATCCTGTAAGCCTGGGTACCTGCCCAAGAACCGCTGCACCACCAAGTTAAGGACGTGAGCCAAACAGGGCACATGGGTCAGTTGTCCCTGTTGGAGGGTGGAGAGGAGGTTGGTGTCATTGTCACAAACCACCATACCTGGCTTAAGCTGGCGTGGCGTCAACCACCTCTGAACCTGCCCCTGCAGAGCTGACAGAATCTCTGCCCCAATGTGGCTCCTGTCCCCCAAGGATACCAGCTCAAGCACCGCATGGCATATTTTTGCCTGCATGCTTGCGTAGCCCCTTAAAAGCCTATGGAGCACCGCTGGTTCCGAGGACAAATCAGCACAGGAAGAGGTCATGGAGGAAGAAGAAGAGGAGGGGGTGGAAGAGTGAGGTGTGGCGGAATCACCACTAGTAGAATTTTGGAGGCGTGGTGGCGGAACAACCTCCAACACTACTGCACCCTGTCCTGCATTCTTCCCAGCTGCAAGAAGAGTCACCCAGTGCATGGTGAAAGATAGGTAACATCCCTGTCCATGCCTGCTGGACTATGAGTCAGCTGTAATATGCACCTTACCGCTGACCGCCCTGCCAGACATTGCCTTCCACATGCCGGTAGAGAGCCGGAATCGCCTTCCGTGGGAAAAAGTGGCGTTTGGGAACCTGCCACTGAGGAACCGCACATTCCACAAACTCACAGAAGAGGGCAGAGTCTACCAACTGAAAAGGCAGCAGTTGAAGTGCTAGCAATTTAGCCAAGCTAGCATTCAACCTCTGGGCATGTGGAGAGCTGGGAGCGAACTTCATTTGGCGGTGCAGCAGCTGGGGCAGGGAAATTTGCCTGGTACAATCTGATGTTGGTGTACCGATAGCAGATTGCCCACAAGTACTTGGCTGTGACACACCTAATTCTACACCTTCATTCCTCTCAGTGCACGTTTCATAGAGGACTGAAGGTATAGTGGGGTTGGAGATCCCAGCTGATGAGGCGCAAGGAGAGGTCCGCTTTGTTCTTAAAGAAAGAAGTTTGTGAAAACTCTGTGTAAATATGAGCAGCAAAACAACCACATTCTTCTAGCATTATAAAGAAGAAGAGAGTGCGCTGCATTAAACAATTTAAAACATTTCAGTGTGACGAAAGTGCTAGATCCATTATGAATGCTAATTTTACCAGACCGAGCAGTTCCGTCTCGGAATTTATTCTGAGCATGCATGGCACTTTGTATGTCGGAATTGTCCACACACGGTCGGAATTTACGCAAACGGATTTTGATGTCGGAAAATTTTATAGCCTGCTCTCAAACTTTGTGTTTCGGAAATTCCAATGGAAAAAGTCCAATGGAGCCCACACATGGTTGGAATTTCCAACAACAAGCTCCGATCGCACATTTTCCGTCTGAAAATCCAACCGTGTGTACAGGGCATTAGGGTTTTTTTACTAGGAAATACTTCAGCCAGGACAAATCCTATACTAGGAGGACGGGTGGGGAGGTTCATAAAATGCAGGACATAATGTTTGTTTGGTTTTTTTTTCTGCTTTGGAAGATATAAGAGGAGGGGACATGTAGCACGTACACATGGATAAGTCAGAGGACCAACTACAACTAATTAAAACTTATAATTTTATAACTTTTTCATTTATCAGTGCAGAAAATACAATATGAGTGATGGATGTCTTACACAGGGGTGGTTGTTTTACACAATAGAGATTATTGTTCTTTTGTTTTTTTTTGTAGTGAAGATACCTTGGCGTGATTTTATGCGGAGTAATGGAATGTGGGGGGATTGGGATTTTTTTTTTTTGTTTGTTTTTGTTACACGTGTGTGTAAAAACACAAATGAGGAGAATTTAAGATCACTTTACACTTTTTCACTTTATAGGGAGAAGGGGGTAATTTAGAGGTGATTATACCACTGACTGTGGGGAGTGAATGTGAATGTGTATGGATCTAGGCAACTAGATCCAGTATTTTCCTGTAAAAGAGCTGGGAACCCCCTTTGATCCTCCTTTCGTAGAGTAATACTCCTAGGCACCCTAGCGAGGGAAGGAAACCTATATTCAATGGAATCCGGTTAAAAAGTAATTGGGAATGAGATATTTGATCATGCCTCATTACTGATAGACTTAATTAGCAGATGGCATAGGGGTGACCCCCTCTTTTTTTTTCCTGGAATTATGTAATTACCTTAATACTACAGTATGAGATACGATTGTTTGATATTATTTGTAATAAAGAACTAATATATATTAAGGGATATGATGTAATTTGTATGATGGTTATGAGAAATAAGTAAATAGGTAAGGGGGTGTGATTTCTTTTCTTAGGGAGCCTAGACAGGCGTATCAAGAAATGCGATATGTAGGCAATAAATTGTTGGTATTTATATGGGGATGTTTAGGCTGATTATAGGGTGCACTTGGATAGATATTGCAGCTCAGATCTTTGCCTTGCTTATTCACTTTCCTCACTGTCAACGACTCTCCTCCAAGTGGGGGAAAGTCGGAGGCGTTTTTATTTTTTCCTATTAAGCGAATAGCAGGCAGATTTGCAAATTGCATAGTGCCTGCTGTCGCTGAGCTTACACGTTACTTGGGATCTTGGATAACTAGCCAAACCCTAAGATATTTTTTTTTCTTTTCTTTCTTTTTTTTTTTCCTGTGTTGTGTTGGTATCTGCCGCCTCTTCCCTCCTCCTCCCCCTTCTCCACATATCCCCCTCGTCGGTGGTCTGAAGAATTAAACGTTAAGATGACCAGGATAACTTTAACCTCTTATAACGTGAAGGGGTTAAATAGCCCAGAGAAATGTACTAGATTACTAAGTGAACTGGGGAGACTTAAATCTCAAATTATTTTTCTACAAGAGACACATTTCAGAAAGGATAGAATTCCAAGATTAGGGAACCAGAGACTTCCTACAGTGTACCATGGTGCCTCTCAGACCACAAAGGCAAATGGAGTATCAATTATCATTGCAAAACAGATACCATGGAAAGAATCAAAGATAATTACAGATGATGCAGGATGTCTCCTTATTGTAAAGGGATTTCTGTGCAAGCAAAAAGTTACTTTAGGTAACCTATATCTACCGAATGAGGATCAAGTTGCAGCCCTTGAGACATATTTAAATTTAGTACATCAAAATAAAGAGGGGATCCTGATGATGGGAAGGGACCTGAATATGGCGTTAGATCCTACTCTTGATGTCTCAAAGGATGCCTCCCATCCAGGGGCGGACTGACAACTCATGGGGCCCCCGGGCAATAGGAGATTATGGGGCCCCCGGGCAATAGAAGAAGATTATGGGGCCCCTGGGCAATAGGAGATTATGGGGCCCCCAGGCAATAGGAGATTATGGGCCCCCCAGGCAATAGATTATGGGGCCACACAGTATACACACACATACAGTATACACACACAGACACACAATATACACACACAGTATACACACACAGAATACACATACACACACTGAAAAGGAACTGGAAAGGCGGGGCAGCTATAATCTTGGGATTTTTTTAAAAACACAGATTTTTACATACTGTCCCTGGTTTTATTGAGGCTGGCAACCCTGATGGGGCCCCTTAGTGGCATGGGGCCCTCGGGCAGTGCCCGAGAGCCCGAATGGTCAGTCTGCCCCTGCTCCCATCTATCTTATTCAAAATTGCGCAGAGCAAAGAGACTGCTGCAAGACTTGCAATTAATGGACAGCTGGAGAACCCTCCATGTACATGACAGGGACTACACATTCTTCTCTGAAAGACACAAGACATATACTAGAATTGATTATGTCTTTATATCTTAGAATGCCCTGTCGTGTATATTGGAGGCCTCCATAGGTTCATTTACATTATCGGATCATGCACCAACTAATTGTGTCATAGAATGAGGAGACCCAGGTCCCCGGAAATGGCACTGGAAGGTCAATGAGACACTCTTGAAAGAACCAGAATATGAGAAACAGAATTAGAATCCTTCTTTTCAATTAATGAATCAGATGAAACACACACCTGGCCATGGAACAGCTGAGCAGCAATATTGTCCCATTACTTTTGGTCCCTTAAAAAGTGGGAGGCACATATACAAACTGTTGTAATTCCTACACCATTCACCTGATTTGGATGTAAATACCCTCAAATTAAAGCTGAAAGTCTGCAGTTAAAGCACATCTTGTTTGTTTCATTTCAAATCCATTGTGGCGGTGTATAGAGCCAAAAAGATTAGAATTGTGTCGATGTCCCAATATTTATGGACCTGACTGTATATTAGAGGAGTCCTCATATCCTTAGGAACATATAGGAAACACTCTCTGGGTGCTAAGCTGGACTCTCTGCTCGGAGAAATCCGTATACTTGAATTGGCACACAAGAAATCCCATGCACAACAGACTGATGAGAAACTCTCGAGTCTACGAGATTAATTAAATTTACTATTAATGGATAAAGCAAAAGCTAAGCTAACTCGGTGCAGGCGAGCATTTTATGAATACGTAAATAAGCCGAGCAGGATGCTGGCTAATGCGCTCAGAGAGACGAGAGCATGGAATCATATTGATCGTATTAATACTCATGGAGATGTACTAGTTAGCTCCTCACAGGTAATTGCGAAGGCATTCAGAGACTACTATACTAGTCTAAATCAGATAGAGAGTCAAGTACCTACTTCGATGATACCTAATGGAGGGGAGGTGGCAAAGGAATATATATTGGCGTCAGGAATGCCTAAGCTGCCCAAAGAGGGAGAAGGGGACCTAGATGGCCCAATTACAACAGAGGAATTCTTAGAAGCCCTTAGATCACTAAAACCAGGTAAGGCTCCAGGCCCTGATGGGTATATCCTGCTCTATTATAAGACCTTTGCTGAAAAATTGGCACCGAAATTTCTAGCTGCTTTCAATTCGATACGTGATGGGCAAAGGATGCTCGTAGAGACATTAATGGCCCACATAACAGTAATTCCCAAGGAGGGAAAAGATCCATTGCAATGTTCTAGTTATCGCCCAATCTCATTGTTAAACATGGATCTTAAGATCCTCACGAAAATACTCACCACTAGATTACTGACTTACATCCCCTCCTTAATACATCCTGACCAAGTGGGATTTACCCCTGACAGAGAAGGTAGAGAAAACAAGCAAAAGGGTTCTAAATGCCATACATTTTTCACAATGCCATTAAAAAACCTTAGTGCTTATATCCACAGATGCAGAAAAAGCATTTGATAGAGTAGACTGGACATTCCTGAGAGCCACGCTGCAACATACAGGACTGAGAAATGGGATGAAGAACTGGATTACAAGTCTATATTCATGCCCGAGAGCAAGGGTTAAGAGAAAAGATATAATGTCTGAGCCCTTTTCTATATGTAATTGAAAGCGGCAGAGATGTCCACTCTCGCCTATCATTTTTATCCTCACAGTAGAACCCTTTTTAAGAACTATACGGGCTAATCCAGATATTAGGAGCATTTCAATAAAGGGAGAAGAAAACAAACTTGCCGCCTATGCGGATGACTTGTTATTTTTTATAACCTCTCCAGTTATATCTCTCTCATGCCCAATTTCGGAGTTAAGCATATACATTATGGCGGGATGTCCAATTTTAAGGTAAACTATAGTAAATCAGAAGTGATGGGAGTAGAAGTGAATACTTCTTTGCAACATCAGTTATCGGCTCACTTCGCTTTTAGATGGACAGACTCCCATATATGCTACTTAGGGACTAAAATACCAAATAAGCTAAATAGAGTGTTCAAACCCAATTTTGCCCCATGGGCACGACAGATTAAACTAGACTTTAAGCGGTGGGATAAGGAAGTTTTTACATGGTTTGGTAGAATTAACATCATAAAAATGAACGTAATGCCAAGATTACTATATTTGTTTCAGACCCTACCTATTAAGATATCCCCAGGATTTCTGAGGGATCTGAGATCAAGGTTTGCAAGGTTTATATGGGCGGGAAAACCAGCAAGAGTATGTAGAGATATTTTAACTCTACCAAAAGAAAGAGGAGGGGTCGGATTCCCGGATCAGGTTAATTACTATGAAGCATCACATTTAGCACAGGTAGTGGATTGGTGTGTCCTCCAAAAGGATAAGCCATGGATACACAAGGAACAAGCAACGACTACTATACCTTTGGAGGGAATAGCATGGCTCTTGGATGTAGAGATACCACAGGCTGTGAGGAGACACCCTACCGTGGTTGTGAAAACTGAGATATCGACACATCCAAGTCCCATGATCCCAATCCTGGGTACCCCGAGTTTCGAGCCAGGCCTAACAAACCAGGGTTTTAAGGATTTAAGGCAACAGGGAATTAGCAGGCCTATGCATTTCTCGACAGACAATCATGTGATGACTAGTGAGGAGATTGAACGAGTGTTCTCAGGTGATTTAGACCCATTTAGGCGAACACAGCTTAATGCTTTCCTCTGATTAATAACACTGCGAATGTCAGCGGTACGTACATCATCTAAGTTTGAGCAGTAGCTGCTTAAAGGGGGAACCACTGAGACACTCACTCTCATTAATGTATTCCTTGCTGATTGAGTTGGAATCCCCACAAGAACTGGCCTTCTTACAAGCATGGGAAAGGCATCTGGGGGTTACATTTTCTAAGGCACAGAAAAATAAAATCTTTATGTTTACGCATAAGGCTTCCATGGCAACTAGATTCCAAGAAGGGGGATATAAAATTCTGGCTAGGTGGTACCAGAGCTTTTTTTCTAAAACAATAGGTGCTGGAACTCAACCACGACCCCCTAAAACCCCTCACCCTACTGTCCAAATCACATCAAATAGTGGTTGTGGTCAGTCAAATTTCACATACAGTAGAAGGGTCTTAAAGGGGCATTAAATACCAGCATTGAATTACATACAGAGTGCAGAGCTGTCACTTGTAAACACAGAAACCAGACTTCTGTGTTTACAAGTGATTGTGGTGAGCAGGCACCAAAGGGTCTGAGCCAGAGGTGGTGGAAAAAAGCCCTGGGTGGTACAGAATCCCAACACTATGGTACACATATTCTGGGAATGTCCAGGACTGAAAGAATTTTGGAAGATGGTTTCCGAAGTAGTTAAAGAAATTACGGATGTGTCTCTTGGAGAAAACCCAGTAGCTTTCTTGGTGCATGACATCCCATTATCAACTGAAAAATACAGAAACTCCCTCTTAACCTCCCTGGCGGTATGATTATTTCGGATTTTAGGTGCTGAAAGAGGTACAATTAATTTGCATGGAAATTTGGCGTTCTATAGTGTAGGCCTGTAATTCTTAATAATAACACACTTAAATCTGTCCAAACAAAAGTCTAGTAGATATCCCGGGTATGATGAAGTTTGAAACACAAAAACATAAATTATAATATAATAAATAAATATAAATAATTAAAAAAAAAATAATATAATAATAATAAAATAAATTTCCCCACGATTCACTATCGCTCAATTCTGCAAGTGCTCTAATTTACTATTGCTGTTTTCTAGTTGGTCTAAAGCCACTTTTGACATAAAGGGACATTTTTTGGTTGCTATGGACAATCTTCAGTTTCCAGGCAGAAAGAACAGAATATATAACATAAAACTGCATGCAGGGCATGGGCCAAAGCATTGGGGACAAAAGGGAAGTGAAATAATTTCATACAGTACTGTAATCTGTAAAATTATAGTACTGTATGTGTTATGATTTTTAAATTTTTTTGAATTTGCCACCAGGCTCTGCCCCCGTACGTCGCGACGCTCGCAGGGAACGGAGCCTGGCATAGAGAGGCTTCGGAGGAGACAGAGCCCGCAGACACAGCGGGGGACATTGCAGGATCCTGGGGACAAGGTAAGTAACGCTGCACCAGGATCCTGCAATTTAATCCCGAGTGTGGCTCAGGGTTACCGCTAATGGGACTGAAATTTAACCCCGAGCCACACTCGGGAAAACCGTCAGGGAGGCTACGGCATCTGCTTATGGCAGCAAAAGCTCGTATCCTGGTTCTTTGGAAAAGTACTGTATCTCCAACTAGATCACAATGGCTTGGTAGATAGCATAACAGAAATTCAACAAATGGAAAATCTTACTATGATGCTGAGAGAGCAAGAGGATAAGTATCGGAAAGTCTGGACTCCCTATATTATATATAGGGAACAAAATCCCTAAACAAAATCCCTAAATTTTGTAGTATTAAATAATTTCTGGAATTCCTTTTGAATTTTTGTTGTGTCTCTTTCTTTTGTGGAGGATAATCATGGCTGTCCCTGGTTAAGGAAAATGTAACAAAGGTAGAAATTAGGCGGTCCTATATTAGATTAACATAAACAAAAACGTGTAGCGCTAAATGAAGAAAAAGGGCACTTTAGAAATAATGGGTTAGAGAGCAAATGCCTTGTGTGTAATACAGCTGGAACGCAAGTAATTAATTCCCATAGAGGAACACTGATAGAGGAAAAACTAGAAAAACCTAGTCAGTGAATTGGAAACTAAATGGGTCATCACTTGAGAGTGGTGTGGAAAGAACCTTCACCAGCATACGTCATAAAGTTTTAGAAATGATGATATGTAGTAAATCATTAACAGTCCTGCTTAATATGTTGAGTGATGTATAAACGGACTAGTTTCAAAATATCACACCACAGTGTCTTCACAAACATGCAATGCACTCAGATGGTATAGATGGAGGCTTACCGGAGGGTTTGAACCCAAGACAGTGTATACTGTGAGGGTCAAACCGGCTTTTATTGCTCCCTGGCAATAGTGAGAAGACTTTGGCAGCCTGAAGATATCACAGGAAGTTTTCTGAAGGCGTATTTTCTCCAAACACAACAGAAGTCCTTGCGTATGACTCATAAAGGGTATAAAAAGGACCACATAGTGTAATACCGTAGAAACTGTATTTATTAAAATTGAAGAAATACACTTACATGATGTAGAGGTTAAAAAAGCGCTTGTACATAAAAAGGGGCGGCAGTGGAGTTCTCCCGACGCGTTTCGTCTGAATAGACTTCGTCCTGGGGTGCCCTCCACTGCAGCCCAACTCACTAATATAGGCACTATGGTCCTTTTGATGTGACTCCAGCCCGTTCAATTTCGTCAATTGGCACTTCTGGGTTGCCCAAAATGGCGGACCCGCGTGCGTTCCAATCCTCAGTTTGGTGGATGTAATGTGCGTTCCACCTTCCAACGTTACAGCCAAGTGTTCCCCATATATCAAATAATAAATGTTGTTAGCAGGTTATTGTGTAGTGTTAAAAATGAATCTAAAAGATGGAATCAACCATCTACTAGTATTTAGGATTATTGAGCTTTAATGCGTCTCACACTGTGTGTGGAGACGAGTCCTAGCCGGTCTCGCGATATGACGCTTTAACGTCACGGCGCGAGAGCGGAAGTCGTAATATGAGTCACACAGCTTGCGTTCCAGCGGTGGTTAACCGGAAGCTCGCGGTGTGACAGCGAGTAGGAAATGACCTCGGTATGGGATAGCTTGCGTTCCAGTCTCAAAGTAGAAAACCGGAACAATGCATATCGCCTCATATCCTGCAGCCAAGTCGGGCGACTTAGCATAATTAGGAATAAATGCACACATTTATTACTAAAAAAGAGACAACTGGTGTTATTAAGATGGTTGGATGCCCAAAAATACATCCTTTGTTGTAGAATTTAAATGTGACAGATGGATGTAAGGCCACACCCACCAGTAAGCCTAAATGGTTGTATAAAACCGTAGTCAGCCTATATCTGTTCACCTGTACATACACCTTGTTGATCCCACACCAATAATTACACATGCGACCTGATCAGGGCGGGCCATGTGTGAAGTTGGCATGTGTAATAGGATGCACAAAATGCATATATATAAACCCTTATGGTGTAATAAATAAGCGTAATTCAATGAACTGGATTCACATGAGTCATCATAATTTATATCTGTGACAACTACAAAACATATCAACCCTAAGACATACCCAAAAATCAGACTTTTCCATATGTCAGCAAGTCATAAAGTAATAAATGTATGCACTATACACCTTATGATTCGTCCAGGAAGGCATTAACATCTACCTCTACATTGAGTCCTAGGGGGGTAAAGGTTTGTAACTCATGTGCCCAGAACATTTCGAGGCGGGATATATTAGATTATTATGAAGTGTGAATAAACGACGAACTAGCTTAATGAAAATATAATTTCTCTGTACGAGTAATAGTAATCGACGCTTGTCGAGTGGATGTTAGTTAGAGGGTATGTTGTATTGATGTATTTACACGCAACATTGCATTACTATCTTTATAAAAAAAAAAAAAAATAATAATTTATAAAAAAAAAGTCCTAGGAGGAACTGGTAGTGGAGAGCGGTATTGTTCCATTGTGTATCGGAACTCCACCGCTTAAAGTCTGTTACATAGTCCTCCACCGGCCTACGACCCTGCTGGAGGGCATGAAGGCTGGCCTTAGCCGTTGTGGTACGCAGGGGGTCATCATATAATTTTGCCATTTCATTCAGGAAATAGTCCATAATGTTCAAAAGAGGACTGGCCTGTTCCATCAAGCGGCGAGCCCAGGTTTGGGGTTCTCCCTGAAGTAGCGAGACAATGAAACCCACTTTAGTGCTTTCCAAAGAGAAGGTGCGTGGTTGCAGCAAGAAGTATAACTGGCAGGCATTCCTGAAGGCACAGAACTTGCTGTGATCCCCCGAGAACCTCTCAGGAGTAGGGACTCAGGGGGTGTGGGTGGCACCACTACTGTGGGTGCTGATGCTCAGGCTGCTGTAACAGAGGGCATAGGTGCTGTTGCGGTCTGATGCCCTGAGGTCTTGGAGATAGAGACTCTATTCTTTGCTCAAGTTGACGATAACCATCTTTGTAGGCCCTGGACTGCCTGGGTGAGGGCTGCAATCTGCTGGCACAGTGCTTCTAAAGGTGACGGCACCCTTTCGGGCTCCATGTGGCTGGATTGTACTGTCACGTACCTTACAGCAGAGCCCAAGATGATGAGGGTGGCCTCTTGCATGCTTCCAGTCTGAGCACCCCTGGTGGTGGAGACAGGGACTGCTAGGGCAATGGAAGGGTGCAGGTGCCTGCAGGCAGAAGGCTGAAGCTTGGAAACACAGGAACCTCTGTTGAGAAGATGTGGAAACTGATCACCAGATTTGTTCAACGGGAGCCAGGTAGGTAAATACAGGATCAACTGCAGCATCAGGAACAGGCAGAGGTTGGCAACAGGCTGGCAGCGGGGTACACAATCATAAGGCAGAACCGTAGTCAGGGACAGGCGAAGGTTGGCAACAGGCTGGCAGCGCGGTACACAATCAGAAGGCAGAGCCATAATCATAAGTCCAAACCAAGGTCAGTATTGTAAGCAGAAGCAGATGAACAGGCAGGGAAAATCCAAGAGAGTGGTCAGAGGAAGCCGGGTTTTCAGGAACAAGGTCAGCAGGAAGAAACAGTAATCAGGAACACAGGGACAAGCAGAAGACAATCCAGCACTGACACTAGGCAGACTCACTGTTTATATAGGGCGCCGTGTGCCAGGATTCATGCGTGCGTGCGTGTATGTCTTACATTAAATAAAGTGCATATCAATACACACATTGGCAGATAGTGCAGGCCACTGCATATGCTTATAACGAGTTTGTATAGATGCTTGTCTAATGAATACTTTAAAAATATATTTTTGAGTATGGCGACATCCATCTGAAAGGTGTCTTTTTCAAGAATACATTTTTTTTTTAGTTTTTTGATATGATACCTAGGAATGTAACATCTCATGATATATGATAATAAAAATAATTTTGTAATTTCATGTATGTTCAAACAGTCAGAAATGATCTCATCTTTTCTTATGTAATCTTGCATGTCCCTGGGTGGCTACACTAACTCCTTCACTATATCTATGGAGGGAGCCATGGTTGCCACCAATGGCGGCTGGTGCTAAATTTTTTTTGGGGGTGCGGCAAACCTGGCCCCCTCAATCCCAAATGCCCCCCCGCCGCTTGATCGATCGATCTATTGCACACTTGCCCACCAGAAAATCAGTGAGTCAATCACACAAGCAGGAAATTATGTTTCTAGGCGGGCATTCTGTACACGTTCTATACAGAACACCTCTAGGTTGTGTCCTTGGAAATCACCTCAAGAGCACCTCTAGGTTGTCATATTGCACTTTCAGAAAACTACAGGGGCTGCAGATAATAAAAAATACCTTTCCTTTTCAAACATTCAATTACAATATGACTAGTGTCTCAGTTGTATACGCTGTATTCTTTTTTCTTCATTTGGTATTTTGTTTCCCCACTAAAGTGTACAGTAGCTACCCTTTAAAGACTAGGATAAGGTTAGAGTTCAGGTTCAGGATTATGGTTGGGGCTACATTTTAGGGGGTTAAATGCCATGGTCATTAGATTCAGGTATGTATGTTAATGGATGTAGTGTGTTTTCACATTTTGTGATCTTGTAGAGAGTTAGCTGTGTGTCTGATAGTATTCTCTCAGCATTGATAGTATTATTTTAGTTTAGTTAATCAGCTGTCTTAGGGGACTGGTGGTGCATGCTGGGTGAGATATTAAATATCTGAGGCACTTCCGGGCTTTTGGTCTTCGCTCCTGGGCTGTGAAGATATTGCTGCAACACCTTGGGGGCGATTTCCAAAAGCCGTGCGCCACCAGTAGAGGCGCAAGGCGTGGCACAATGCACATTTCCATATATATATGAAATGTTGCGCTAGTAACAGAGCGCGAATCCCCCAATTACTACAGCGATCTCGGCACACGGGAGAATGCAATCTGTGCGCCACTATGGACATGGCGCACGGCATCTCCAAATCAATATTGACAGAAGATGGAGGTGCCAATAATATAGGGTGATGTGTGGAAGTTTAGTAACAACTGCCCAAGTAACAAATATGCCCAAAATAGCATGAGAAAGTAACTTTTTCAGAGAAAGCCTGCTGTGCCTGCAAGTACGTTTAGAACTGCGTGAGATTAATGTAAGCAGTGTGCATGCGCAAGCGACTGTTGCGCTTCTTCATATGCGTTTGTTCAGTGCGCGGACAAAATCTTAGTAAATGTTAAGCAACGTAAATGCAATTGCATGGGTTGAACGGGTGCACCTCTAAATTTTTTTTACGCTGGTTCACCTATATGTTTTTTTTGAGGAGATTTGCACACAGATCATGTTAGCGTGTTACGTTGCCAACATGTGACATTGGCACCTTGTTAAAATTATGTAAAAAGACTCTTGTTCCTCTAGCTCCTCCTCAAATGCATATGATTTCCTTGGGCTAGCTTTTGCTTTTAAAGGGGAACTCCACACTCCATTCTCCACTGCTCTTGTCTCCCCCCTCTAACCCCTTGGATTTCCATGGGCTAACTTTTGCTTTTGAAGGGGAACTCCACACTCCATTCTCCAATGCTCTTGTCTCCCCCCTCTAACCCCTTGGATTTCCATGGGCTAACTTTTGCTTTTAAAAGGGAACTCCACACTCTATTCTCCAAAGACTGTGAGCTGCCTTCACCAATCCAAACCACATTCTTTTTCAGAGTATACAACAGGGCCAGCTAGGAAAGGGGCGAGAAGAGTGATCACCCAACCCTCTGCTGAATCATACAAGGCCATATGCTCTCAACATAGCTGGCTGCCTTTGGGGCATGTTGGGCTCAGCCTAATACCAACCACAAAGCACCTTGTACCCACTAGTTTAAAGAGGTTTTCCACATTCCGTAAAGCCCCCTGTCTGCAGCCCCCACAACCCCAGCCTAGGGTTGTGTGGAAGTGGCCCTTGTCCCCCTGAATATGGGAACAAGTTGGTTGACTTTTGGGGTGCCCGAGCCCCTCTTGCCCCCAAACATCCTCCCCACTTTCATGGGCTGGCTTGCTGTGTGTTTGGCTAGGGGTTTGTAAAACCGTGTACACACAATTTTTTTTTTCTGACGGGAAATGTGTGATGACAGGCTGTTGGCGGAAAATCTGACCATTTGTATGCTCAATAAAAAGATATTTATTCCTGCGCTACCATGTAGGGAAAAAAAGGCAGGTGGAAAAGCTGCATGCACCGAATCAGGGTCAGCCAAACCCAGATGGACAATAATGTAAAAATGGGGGGAGGTGCTGCGCTAATCCATCACGAGACGGTAATCAGTATGAATATAAATATATCACTCCAAGGGAGAGGACACAATATTAAAAGGATCCCAAAACTGGGTTAAAAAACTACTGAGGTGAACAATTAATGCTGTGGCTGAGTAAATATATAAAAGATGAAAAAAATATATGGTACAAACATGCAGGGAGCCGCTCACATGATCACTAAGGTGATAAATGGTGAGGATAAACAACCTAAAAACACCTGAAAAAATGATTATGTCATCGGGGAAAAGTGCAAAATTCCTTAATATAAGTGAGAAAAAAATTGACCACTAACAAGTTAACAAAATAAATATAAATGTATAGTTATCAATGTGACATAATAAATAGAGTGCAGCATGCAAGCATCTAATCCAAAAATTGTCACCAAGACAGTGTGACGCATATAGCACTACAATCACTCTGTGCTGAATACAATGTGCAAAACTCTGCAATAAATAGAAACTGCAGGGTGAAGTGCAAAAAATATATATAGAATGTGACAATAAATAATAAGATTCAAAAAATTAGATGTGACTATAAATAAGAAGGTTCAAAATAGTCCATATGTGCAAATAGCAATGTGCAAAACTCTATAGTAAATAGAGACCAGATATAGAAAATAAATATATAAAACTGTAAACCAGGGAATGCAAAACAGTTCATATGTGCAAATCGCAAAACAGTGATGAATGGGTCAATATGACAGTATTTCTTCTTATGCCCTGTACACACGGTCAGATGGAAAATGTGTTATAGGACCTTGTTGTCGGAAATTCCGACCGCGTGTGGGCTCCATCACACATTTTCCATCGGAATTTCCGACACACAAAGTTTTAGAGCTTGCTATAAAATTTTTCGACAACAAAATCCGTTGTTGTGTACACAAATCCGACGGACAAAGTGCCACGCATGCTCAGAATAAATTAAGAAACGAAAGCTATTGGCTACTGCCTCGTTTATAGTCCCGACTTATGTGCTTTACGTCACCGCGTTCAGAATGATCGGATTTTCCAATAACTTTATGTGACCATGTGTATGCAAAACAAGTTTGAGCCAACATCCGTCGAAAAAAATCCATGGACTTTGTTGTGGGAATGTCCGATCAATGTCCGACCGTGTGTACGAGGCATAAGAGTGAATAAAAGTTCCAATGTGAAGTGCTTGAATAGAGAAAAGTAGTGACTCCTCTTCGTGTACAAGTCACACAATAATAAGCAGTGGCCTCTTACCTTACGGTGATGAGGTAATAGCATAGGGTGTATACCAGTGAAGGCTACCTCTCCTTGTAGTCCTAAGCCGCGGTAAAATCCCTACAGGACTTGGTCCCTCGGTAGGTGTGGAGGAGGTAAAACAAAAGAGGGTACCGAATAGTGTGATATTGTTTAAACACTAATGACCTTTATTGAAAAAACAGCATCAGGGTACTCACATAAATGACAAAGCAAACAGCATTGAATTCCGACGAGCGGCAAGCTTGTAAGTCCACGTCAGAGCAGAGTGTCTATCCGGTCCCTACACGTGACATCACACACACACGTGACTTCATCAGGGGATAAAGGGAAGGCATAGAAGGTGTCCTTAAATAGTCTGGGCATTATTTTCAATGAGCGGCCATTTTCTTGTGGTTCAGCCCAATAATACTTATAGCATCGCGGCCATTTTCCAAAGGATCGCGGGCGCGGCCATTATGTTGGTTATCACCTGATGTGCAGCACAGCAGGCGGCTAACATTGATATAAACACAGCCAGAACGCAGGAAGTAACCACGAGCTGTCAGCAAAGATGAGTGGAACAAAAATAGGTCATCATGGGCTGAGAATAAAATACTCTAGTAATTTGAAAATACAGAAGGGGTAACTGAAGTTAGAAAAGTTAAAAACAAAAAAGACAACTATATTATTGTAGAAAAGGGGAGTAGGGGAAAACTTTAAACAGCTAACAATGGGCCGATCGGATCGGATAGACCTCAGCACTGACTTAAACAAAAATGAGAAATACAAAATAGATAAAATATGGTAATCATATCGACACATTAGACATAGTAAAAATAGCCATTAAACGTGATAAATGTAAGTGTAATAATTGCAATAATAAAAATAATAATATATAACAAGCAAAAAGGGAGATAAAAATTAGGCAAAAAACAAGGCGCATGCGCGGCAGCGGCTAAGATGGCCACCGGCTGCTAGAGCTCCGCTCCACCGCTACCCCTCGTTCGCCACCACAGCTTCCTGAGCGAACCCCCAGGCACACAACAGGGACATACAGGTGGGGGAAGCCCCCGGGAGCATAATCATCAAAACGGCGCTGGCCAGGAGAAACCTTACGGACCAGATGACGGCGGCGGCAGCTCCGGCCAGTTATGCCAAGATGGCGGCGGTCCCACGAGGCTCTCTCATCAACACAGGAGGAGAGGAGGAATCCATAGCGGATCAGGACAATCAGACCCCATCCTCCCCAGGTATGGACTTTCCCCCACTGCCTCAGACCTCCTCTCCCACATCAACAGAATCTTTGCTGGGACGGATGGGTGCCGGCTATCCCTCTACCCCTATGACAGACCCACATACAGGGATGCTGTTAACAGTGACAGAAGCATCTGCAAACATCCCTGCCCCCACAGACTTCCCCTCCATGATGGAGGCTTTCACACAATTACTTTCTAAAAGCCTGGCCCAGAACGCTGTTCAGATAACTTCCTCCATACATGCTGACTTACAGCAATTTCTGATCACATTGAGCAGAAAGCTGACCAGGCAGCATCTCGCATCAACCAAAACTCAGCCAGAATACAGGACCTGCAGGACCAACTTGAATCTGCCTTCTCTAAAATCGACGACCTCGAGAATAGATCAAGACGGTACAATTTCCGTATTAGGGGTCTCCCAGAGACCGAAAAGGACACTCATGCTGCTGTCAAACGCCTGCTAAGAGACCTTATCCCTGACATCTCAAATCATCGTCTGGAGATTGACAGAGCGCACAGAGCCCTACAGCCCCCGCGTTCAGATGGTCTACCTCGCGATATAATCGTGAAACCTCATTTTTACTCAGTTAAGGAGGAGGTCATGAGGAAATCCAGGGGCTCAGCCGACCTCAAGTTGCTAGGCCACAGGATTCAAATTTTTGTGGACTTATCCCCATATACGGTCCAGAAAAGGCGTTCTCTTAAACCGTTGATTCAATGTTTGATCGAGAAAGAAATTTCTTACCGTTGGTCCTTTCTCCTGCGCCTCAATTTTGCATATAAAAACAAGAACTTTGGCTTCTCTACCCTTCCTGAAGGAGAACATCTGTTCCTACACTTGGGTCTAATTTCTCACGATCCGTCATCCCAAACGCAAAGCAGAAGCACACCCGCTTCCACGAAACGTCCACCACCAGCAAGCCCACTATAACCTTCTTGGCTGAAGCAAGGTTACAAACGATCCAAAGAAAACTTCCCAACTTGATGTCGCTTAAATAGCAGGATCAGGGACCTGAATCCGGTTTCTCTCTTTTGGCCACACCGGCCTGGTTCGAACTCACAGACTCTTCTTATCCCTTCTCCCATCACGGGTCCTAATTCTGGGGGCCCTTACCAAAACAGGATCTCTGATATGTTTCCCTCCCCTCGAGGATACATCTCCCGTCTTTGATCGTGAACTTCGGCACTTCGGATCTGCGGATGCTTCCAGGATCTCTGTATCTTAGCTGAACTCTGGCCCTCAGGACCAGCATCGGTCATCACGACCTACTTGGGACTTTTATTTCTTAGTCTCATTTTTACAGTTTGTCGGGGGAGGGGAGCGTCTGCCCCGGCTCACAGGGTGATAGGGGTCCAATCCCCTGGCACCCTGGGACTCAGGGTAGCGACTTATTAGGGCTACTGCCCATCATTGGGGTTTTGGGGGAGGGGTATGGTTCATAGGATGGAGGTCCAGTTAGTTGGTGAATAATTTGGTATTAGCTGCTAATAAAGGGGACCCTTTTTTTTTTTTTTTTTTTTTTTTTTTTTCAGCCCCCTTGAGATTACGCTACTAAGGGTATTTGTTTTACTTCCTCCTTATTATTCTCAGATATTTTTATTTTTATCTTTATTTTTAATAGTGTCCTCACTGGTTCGCTCTAACAGTTATATCGAGGAGGAATTCCAGTTTACTTCCTCCTCCAATATAGTTTGTTTTTCAAGGTGGCGGGGTAGAGGTGGCAACATTGCACCTCCCCTAGGAACCAAAGGCAACTTTTTTGCCATTGGCTCTCTTACCGGTGGATCCAGGAATGGTTCCCGGTCCTCTCAGGACTTAGGGGTAAGGGGGAGTCTCCCGTCTTACCCTGGGACAAGGGGGATGCCTAGAGCCCCCCCCCAAGTTGTATACATTGTTTGTTGTACGTTCAATTACCTAGTATTCTGAAGGTTAAACTAACGCTTGTGTTTTCTTTCCTACTATTACTCATCTCTTTTCTACTCTTCTCCCTCTTCCTGTTCCCCCACATTCACAGATGCAGAGTCCAGTCTCGGTCGCTCCTCCCAGGACTTAACAGGACAGCCTTGCGCTCGCTCTATTACTTGGATCCCCCGGGCACTCGTCAGTCCGGTAAGACCTTTACCTACAGAGTACACCACATGACCCCACTGGATGGCTAACTCTACTCTAGGGTCGAATACCCTTAAGATCATCTCTCACAACACACAGGGCCTCAACTCCCCCACAAAACGTACAAAGCTTTTTCAGCTCTACAAGACCATGCACGCAGATATCCTCTTTCTACAAGAGACTCACTTCCCTTCCTCTTACAAACCCTCTTTCATTCATCATCAATTCCCTCAATTTTTCCTTGCCTCTGCCACAAACAAAACGAAGGGTGTTGCAATATGTTTTGCAAAACACATTAACTTAGCTGACTCGGAAGTTGTGTTGGACCCCCTGGGTCGTTACATTTTATTCTCCGGGACAATAGATGGGGTGTTATACACCTTTGTCTCATATTACGCCCCTAACAAGGGCCAGAAAGCCTTTTTGGTCGCCCTGCTGGATAAGATACAACCACATTTGAAGGGCACAATTTTTATTGGTGGGGACTCCAACACAGCTTTCGACTTCGCACTGGACAAGTCAAGTTCCGGTATACCTAGATCCAAACGCCCGTCCAAGCAAAGTTCTAAAATTGCAAAACTCCTGCATGATAAGGGTTTAATAGACATCTGGAGGGAATTGAATCCACATTCTAAAGATTACACTCATTTTTCAGCCCCCCATAGCTCCTATGCCAGGATAGACCACATATTTACCAGCCCACACACGATCCCGCTGGTCTTAAAATCCAAGATCGTGGACACCCCCCTGTCGGACCACTCAATGGTCACCCTAATCACTAAAAGAGCTTCGGAACTTTCTAACTCCCCAAGATGGAGACTACAGGAATCCATCTTAAGTGACCCCATACAATGCACCATCATAGATGGAGCCATTAAGGAATATTTTGCCATAAATGCCACGAACGAGGTCTCCCCCGAGACTGTCTGGGCAGCGCACAAAACAGTGATTAGGGGGAAAATAATTCAAATCACATCCCAGTTACAGTCAGAACATAAAGCAGACACGCGAAAATTCACAGCAGAATTCCAGGCTCTCTCAAGAGCTCACAAATTAAATCCGTCCCCTGAATTGTTAGACAAATTAGATAAGGCTCGAGCTCAGTTGAGCATGACCCTAACTACGTCAGCAGAGAAACAACTTAGATGGTCGGGGGCCAAATTCTATTCCCAAAAAGACAAAATAGGCTCCAAACTGGCAATTAAGCTTAGCCCCAAACCCAGATCTCTAGCATTCCCCAAAATAAAAGTTAAGTCCGGGGACCTATCTCAGAACCCCGTTAAAATAATGGAGGCCTTTCTCCAATACTATGCGGACTTATATCAACCGCACCCTCCTCATATCACAAAAACACAACAGGAATTCCTGAATTCCATAGGCTTACCCTCCATCTTGAAAGAACATAGCGATCTGATGGAGAGCCCCTTCTCCCAGACAGAAGTCTTAGACACAATCAAAGCTTTGAAACTAGGCTCCGCCCCGGGTCCGGATGGTTTTTCCACGGGATACTATAAAAAATTTGCTCCAACTCTAGCCCCGCACCTTTCAAAATTCTTTAATTCCCTTAGGAAGGGTACCCCATTAGGCTCAGATCTAAATACAGCCTATATTTCAATGATCCCCAAACCAGATAAAGACCCCAGTGAGGTGGGTAATTATCGCCCAATATCATTAATCAATAATGACATTAAGATTCTAACAAAAATTATGGCAAACAGGTTATTAAGCTTTATCCCCTCATACATTCATAGGGATCAGGTGGGGTTTATTCCTAGATGACAGGGAACGGATCAGATCAGACGGACAATAGACATTATCTCACTGTTAAAGTCACACTGGGATGGAAGTCCTCCCCAATCCGGTTTTCTTTTATCGATAGACCTACATAAGGCTTTTGATTCCATAGACTGGAATTATCTATTTGATACTTTACATAAATGGGGCTTTGGCCCAAACTGTCTGAATCTGATTCGCTCCCTGTATTCACACCCGTCGGCGCAGGTTCGCCTGATGGGCAGGTACTCCACCTCGTTCCCCATAGGCAGGGGCACCAGACAAGGATGTCCCCTTTCCCCTCTCCTTTTTGCGATAGCGATCGAAACCCTAGCCATAGCTATTAGGTCAAATCCAGACATTAAGGGGGTTCAGTGCGGAGATCAGGAACACAAATGTGCCCTCTACGCAGGCGACCTTATGATATATGTCACTTCCCCTCTCATCTCCGTTCCGGAAATATACAAAACCCTCAACGCATTTAGCGCGGTATCAGGCTTAAAGGTCAATGTGGGCAAATCCACGGCGCTAAACATTTCGGTGCCGGCCAGTATTCTCCCCCAACTCGCGAGCACTTTTGACTTCCCGTGGGCTCCGAAATTCATTCGATATTTGGGAGTCAATCTCACAGCGGACATCGGTGATCTGTTCAAAATGAATTATATACCCATGTTCAGTAAATGCAGGGGTGAACTAGATAAATGGGCAAAGTGTGGTCTATCCTGGCTGGGAAGGGTCCATGCAGTCAAAATGACACTTCTCCCGCGACTCCTGTACTTGTTCCGCTCCCTTCCCATCCCAATCAAGAAAAATTTTCTACGAAAATTACAGTCGGAATTAATAACTTTTGTTTGGGGTAGTAGAGGATATAGATGCCCATCCAGTATCCTATTACGTCTAAAATCCCAGGGCGGATTGGGGTTACCTGATCTCTGGGCATATTATCAAGCGGCACAAATGGCTCAATTGTCTATGTTATTCTCCCAAGGTCCAAAACCAGATTGGCTCGCTATCGAGAGAAGAGCGACGCCTCTTCACACCTTAGACTACCTCTTGTGGTGCGACCCCAAAGTCAGACCAGCAATCATGTCCCCCACTCTATCTCATTCCATTTCTCTCAGTACTAGATTGCTCAAGCAGTCGTCTATGGCCTCTCCAATGAAACCCCTTGCACACATTTTCCATAACGCTGAATTCCCTCCGAGAGTACATATTAAAGCATTCAAATGGTGGACAGATAAAAGACTCTACCGCATAGGACACTTTCTTACTGCAACAGGTCCAATTACCTTAGCTTACTGCCAGAACACTCTTGAGATGCCTGAACCTGAGAAATTCAGGTTCACACAAATCTCACTTTTCCTTCATTCAATCTGGCGCAACAATTTAAATTCTTTATCCATCACTCCTTACGAACACTGGTGTGCTAATATCCAGGACCAGAAAGGGGGAATCTCCCTGATCTATTCTGCATTGATGACAAAATCGGACAAACCAGCCTACACAAGGTCCTGGGAGGAGGAGACCGGCCAGGCGAGGACAGCGGTAGATTGGTATAAATATTGGATTCGCTCCTTTAAAGGTATATGCAACATATCTCTCATAGAAGCCAGCATTAAGGTCATTTCTAGGTGGTATTATGTTCCCGCCAGACTGGCGGCGATGTTTCAGGGAACATTCCCCTTATGTTTCAGGGGATGCAAACAGGAGGGTTCAATGATACATATCTGGTGGACTTGTCCCCGAATTAGACCCTTCTGGAGAAGAATTTTCAACATGATTAGATCCTTATTTAAATTACCGGTATACCCCAATGTTCATTATGCCCTTCTCAATCAACATATACCAGGGTTATCAAAATAAGCGCAAGGCCTCTCATTCTTTATCTTATTAGGAGCTAAAATCACCTTAGCTAAAAGTTGGAAAAAACCTTCGGTTTCCTTCAGGAGTTGTATTAATAAAATTTCATGGATTATGTCTCAAGAGCATCTTGTAGCTAAACTTAACGATAAAGTGGGGAGGTTTATGTCCACTTGGGAACCGTGGGCTACTTTCCAGAACATCAACCTCATACCAGGTATGACAGGAGGAGGAACCCACCCCCCCTTCCCTCTGGACTTAACTCTCTTTAACCCACTTCCCCCCTCTCTTGCTCCCTTTCTCCGGTTCCTTCGTTTTCCTTTTCACCCCTCTTTTGGACTCTATTGTCCCTAATTCTTTGTTTGCAAGCAGGACTACGAACCCCTTTTCTTAAGGAACTCCCCGGTGGACTCCACTCGCCCACCGGAGGGTCATCACTCATTACTGAAAATTTTGGTTTATTTTTCTTACTACGGAAAGGTTTAGGTTCATAAGGGCCCCTCCTGTATTGTCCCCAACATTTTTCCACTCACCAGACCCTAGAACCTGGGGTTTGGACTCGGGGAGCACTACGCACACTTCCACAGAAAGTTCCCAGTGGGGTGGGGTATGCGTGGCGTCCCGGATAGTTCTCCTTGAATGACTGGAGAGCAGGAGGACCCTACAGGATTGGCCCTATCCCCAGATCAGGCTCATTCCTTTTAGCTATATCCCGGTCTCTGTCTAAATGAGCTTGAGTTATAGATTTTTGTTTCTACTGAATATGTTATTTCAAGGACCAAAAACATGTTTTGTTTCCCTCATGACGCCTTTCCTCGATATTTGTACCTTGATAATACTCTGTCACTTTTTATGGATTCATGGTCTGCTTTTACATGATTGTAAAATACTCTCTATTCAAAATTAATAAAAATATTTAAATAAATTTAGGCAAAAAAAAGGGAATAAAAATTGGGAGTACAAATTAAATATAATAAACAAAAGGGGAGAAAAACCACAGAGGAAAAATGTTCTGATATTGGGCTAATTATTCGTGGATCCCAATAAGACACCGAAGGATGTCATACGCTAAGTATAAGATGTATAAAATATGAAACGTATATTAGGACCATAATAGAAGACTAGTAAAAATAGAATATTAAAAAATTTATAAAAAATATATATAAAATATATATAATATTAAAAATCACTGAGGAAACCACTGAGGTCGAATTCAATATTCAGGCCTCTAGGGGCAAATGTATCTAATGTAAATATCCATTTGGATTCCAACTGACTGGGGCTCCTGACCTTATGTCCCCCCTGCCAGTGTCTAATGTATGGTTCAATTCCCCAGAATTTTAGATGGGTCGGATCCTTATTATGACATAAAAGGAAATGTTTAGATACGTTGTGTTTATCATATTCATTAAAAATATTTTTAATGTGCTCCTTAATCCGCACTCTGAGTGGCCTTTTAGTACGGCCTATGTATTGTAGGCCGCAACTGCACTCGAGGGCATAAACAGCCCCCTCTGTGTTACAACAAATAAACTCTTTAACCTCATACGTATCTCCCGTGCTAGTGGATGTAAAGTGAAATTTCTTTTCATTCGGGAGTCTAGTTCTTAGGCATGCAAAGCATCTCCTACAGGGATAGAAGCCCTTCCCAGTAAAGAAAGAAAAGGTCTTCTTAGGTGGATCTATCACATTCTTCACTACTTTATCTCAGATAGTTGGTGCTCTTTTATATATAAATGTGGGGTTCATCGGTAAAGTATTATATATTTGTTTGTCTGCTAGAAGTATATGCCAGTGCCGTCTAATAATCCTTTCTATTTTCTTATGCTGCGCATTAAAATCCAGGATTATGGGTGCTGTTGCCAGTACTGGTCCCTGTTTAATCTTGTCTTTAATTAATTCTTTCCGATTCATTTCAGTCACCTCTACTATCTTCTTTTAAATAAACAGATGGTTGTAGCCTTTCATGGTGAATCTGTGTCCCATCTTCTCTGCCTGGTCTAGGAAAGTGTTTAAGTTAGTACAGTTGCGTCTTAACCGCATCAATTGTCCTTTAGGGACATTAAAAAGCCAATTTTTGTGATGGCAACTCTCAATTGGGAGATAGCTATTCCTGTCGACATTTTTAAAGTGCGTCTGTGTCAGGAGTTGAGAGTCCTCTTGTCTAATCTCCAAATCCAAGAAAGTTAAATTTTTCTCACTAATGTCCCAGGACAGTTTTATGTTCCTATCATTCATATTCCATGTTTCCAGAAATTGGGTCAGCCGATTAAGATCCCCTTTCCATAATATAAAAACATCATCGATATATCTTTTATATATCGTCAATTCACCAGGTCTGTTATTAAAGACATTATCTTCTTCCCACTGGGCCATGAACAGGCCTGCCACACTCGGGGCAGTTTTGGCTCCCATTGCTACTCCAGTTTGTTGATGATAGTAGTTTCCATTGTAACAAAAGTAGTTATTCTTAAGGCAGAAATCAGTACATTTAATTAAAAACTTTCTCTGCATGCACGGCAGCTTAGTATACGCCCTCAAACCCCATTTGGCAGCTTCGCACGCTTGATGGTGGAGTATTATCGTGTATAAAGAGGCAACATCTGCAGTAGCCATGATCCACGGTCCCTTTTCTCTGGGGGTGCCTTCTATAATTTGTAACATTTGTTTCGTATCTCTAAGGTAAGCTTTTGTACTTTGGACGACTGGTTGCAAGAAAAAATCTATGTATTGGCCCATCCTTGATGTGAGCGAATCTATACCATTCACTATTGGCCTTGGTGGTGGATCCGTTTTGTTCTTGGGTATTTTTGGTAGTGAATATATAATAGGTGTATGGCAGGAGTCCGGTATTAAAAAATGGGCTTCTTTTATATTAAGTATATTTTTCTTTACCCTTAATATCACAACTTGTTCAAGTGCCTTCCTGCACTTGAACATAGGGTTACTCAATAACTTGGTATAGGTGTTGTCATCTCCCAACATGTTTATCATTGTGTTATGATATTGTTCCTTTGAGAGGATCACTATACCACCTCCCTTGTCCGCTTGTCGGATGACTAGGTCTTTCCTCTTCGTCAGTTTTCGAATACCATTTCTTCTATAGCTTGGATCTTCCTTTTTCCTAATTTTAAGGTCCTTAATATCCTCTAAAACAACTCTTTTAATATATTTATTGTCCTTCACAGGTGGGTTAAAAGTCGATCTGTTCCTCGCTGTACTGTGTAAAATTCCATCATTCTTGGTGTCAATATGTCTGTACCTGGGAGGGTTTCCTGCAATATATTTTTGAATGTTCAATTTTCTCACAAATTTCTGGATGCCAATATAGGTCTGAAATTTATCCAAATTCTTGGTCGGCGTGTACCTCAAACCTTTATCCAGAACCCCAATTTTCTCATGTGTTTATTGTTGACCGCTTAGGTTAAAAATCCCTTCCCCTTTTATTCCCTTTTTCTTTTGCTCTCTCTTGCCGGATCTCCGTCCTCTCTTCTTTCTGGGCTTTTTTTGGAGTTTCTCGTCTGGATTCCTTGATGTGTGATTCTCTCTGCCCCGGTTTAAAAAAGACCTAGTTGAATCCAGGCCCCCATAGTGTGTAGGATATTGTCTGTCACACCTCTCTTCCTCATCTCGATTCATTAGCGGGGCATAATAATTGTAGGTGGGTATTGGGCTGCGCTCATTTTGGCGGGCATTTCTCTGCTGTGGTCCTCTTCTTTCACCATATCTGTATTCTTGAGCCGGGCTCCTATTTGGTTGAATAATAATGATTTGATTTGTTATATTTTCTATATTTTTGGATGCATAGAATGCACTTTTTGGTTAAGTTCTATTGGCAGATAGCATGTCTAATTTTATTTGTTATTGTTTTCTTTATGTGTTTTACTTCAAATGACAGTTTGGGAGTAGGCAGTTACATTTAAAAAAATACAATGTAAAATTGACAAGGAACATCAACATAGTTGTATCTTTGATCTTAAAAACTATGGTGTTGTGGTAACTTGCCCAAACAAAAAAAAGAAAAAAAAAGCATAATAATATTATTCTTGATATCACTAGAAAAAAAAAAGCCTTTGAAAATTAGTTTGCAATAACTCCATCTGTTCCTAGACTGGACTTGGATCAAAGCAATAACTCCAAGGCCAATAATAAATAACATGTTATCTCCTCCGATTCCACAACATGTCTGGTTGATGAACTGTCATTCAGAAACGAACTGAAAAGCACAAAGTGAAAAACGCAATCTGAAAAGTGCTAAATGAAAAGCACGAAATGAAAAGGACGAATCAACACTCACCAAACTTCTACTAACAAAAAATTAGCAGAAGGAGCCCAAAGGGTGGTGCTAAAGAGCTGAAAGACCATGTAGTACCTCACTACGTTTGTGTTTGTTTGCCGACAATTCTTTGCCGTTTGTATGCCAGACAAAATCCAGGCACATGCCTTCGGACAAAAGTCCAAGGTTTTGTCTGCGGAAAATCCGATCGTGTGTATGAGGCTTTAGTGTGTGGAAGGGGCACAATATTTTTTTAGTTTTGGGGTGGTATTTTTCACGTGGGGGTTCTCACTTTAAGCCTTAACAGACCCAAATAACCTTGTATGTATTGGGGGGGCAGGCTATTTTTTGTTCTAGGTTAAAATCTTGCAGCTGCAATGTAGATTTGCATGTTTTCTCTAAAGCCGTACATCTTTGAAGCAGCATTTTGGATACATGCTACAGATGCACCACTTTACAGGCAGAGTAAGCCCCCCCCCCCCCAAGTTACTAGCTTTTAAGCAATTTTGCATTTTTAACCACTTGACGACCGCCTCACACCGATTTACGTCGGCAAGGTGGCACGGACAGGCAAAATCACGTACATATACGTGATTTGCCTTCCGCGGGTGGGGGGTCCGATCGGAGCCCCCCCCGGTGCCCGAGGCGGTCGTCTTTTGTCCCACGGCGATCGGAGATGAGGGGGAGGCCATCCGTTCGTGGCCCCCCCTCGCGATCGCCGCCGGCCAATGAGAACATTCCTTTGCTGCTGTATGCTAAACAGCAGCAAAGGAAATGATGTCATCTCTCCTCGGCTCAGTTATTTCCGTTTCGGCCCGAGGAGAGAAGACAGGTATGTGAGTGCACAACACACACACACACAGTAGAACATGTCAGGCACACAAAACACCCCCGATCCCCCCCCCGATCGCCCCCCAATCACCCCCCCCCCTGTCACAAACTGACACCAGCAGTTTTTTTTTTCTGATTACTGCATTGGTGTCAGTTTGTGACAGTTACAGTATTGGGACAGTTAGTATTACCCCCCTGTAGGTCTAGGATACCCCCCTAACCCCCCCTAATAAAGTTTTAACCCCTTGATCACCCCCTGTCACCAGTGTCACTAAGCGATCATTTTTCTGATCGCTGTATTAGTGTCGCTGGTGACGCTAGTTAGTGAGGTAAATATTTAGGTTCGCCGTCAGCGTTTTATAGCGTCAGGGACCCCCATATACTATCTAATAAATGTTTTAACCCCTTGATTGCCCCCTAGTTAACCCTTTTACCACTGATCACCGTATAACTGTTACGGTGACGCTGGTTAGTTTGTTTATTTTTTATAGTGTCAGGGCACCCGCCGTTTATTACCGAATAAAGGTTTAGTCCCCTGATCGCCCGACGGTGATATGCGTCGCCCCAGGCAGCGTCAGATTAGCGCCAGTACCGCTAACACCCACGCACGCAGCATACTCCTCCCTTAGTGGTATAGTATCTGAACGGATCAATATCTGATCCGATCAGATCTATACTAGCGTCCCCAGCAGTTTAGGGTTCCCAAAAACACAGTGTTAGCGGGATCAGCCCAGATACCTGCTAGCACCTGCGTTTTGCCCCTCCGCCCGGCCCAGCCCAAGTGCAGTATCGATCGATCACTGTCACTTACAAAACACTAAACGCATAACTGCAGCTTTCGCAGAGTCAGGCCTGATCCCTGCGATCGCTAACAGTTTTTTCGGTAGCATTTTGGTGAACTGGCAAGCACCAGCCCCAGGCAGCGTCAGGTTAGCGCCAGTAGCGCTAACACCCACGCACGCACCGTACAGCTCCCTTAGTGGTATAGTATCTGATCGGATCAATATCTGATCCGATCAGATCTATACTAGCGTCCCCAGCAGTTTAGGGTTCCCAAAAACGCAGTGTTAGCGGGATCAGCCCAGATACCTGCTAGCACCTGCGTTTTGCCCCTCCGCCTGGCCCAGCCCAGCCCACCCAAGTGCAGTATCGATCGATCACTGACACTTACAAAACACTAAACGCATAACTGCAGTGTTCGCAGAGTCAGGCCTGATCCCTGCGATCGCTAACAGTTTTTTTGGTAGTATTTTGGTGAACTGGCAAGCACCAGCCCCAAGCAGCGTCAGATTAGCGCCAGTACCGCTAACACCCACGCACGCACCGTACACCTCCCTTAGTGGTATAGTATCTGAACGGATCAATATCTGATCCGATCAGATCTATACTGGCGTCCCCAGCAGTTTAGGGTTCCCAAAAACGCAGTGTTAGCGGGATCAGCCCAGATACCTGCTAGCACCTGCATTTTGCCCCTCCGCCCGGCCCAGCCCACCCAAGTGCAGTATCGATCGATCACTGTCACTTACAAAACACTTAACGCATAACTGCAGCGTTCGCAGAGTCAGGCCTGATCCCTGCGATCACTAACAGTTTTTTTGGTAGCTTTTTATTGAACTGGCAAGCGCCAGCGGCCTAGTACACCCCCGGTCGTAGTCAAACCAGCACTGCAGTAACACTTGGTGACGTGGCGAGTCCCATAAGTGCAGTTCAAGCTGGTGAAGTGGCAAGCACAAGTAGTGTCCCGCTGCCACCAAGAAGACAAACACAGGCCCGTCGTGCCCATAGTGCCCTTCCTGCTGCATTCGCCAATCCTAATTGGGAACCCACCGCTTCTGCAGCGCCCGTACTTCCCCCATTCACATCCCCAACCAAATGCAGTCGGCTGCATGAGAGGCATTTTCTTTATGTCCTCCCGAGTACCCCTACCCAACGAACCCCCAAAAAAGATGTTGTGTCTGCAGCAAGCGCGAATATAGGCGTGACACCCGCTATTATTGTCCCTCCTGTCCTGACAATCCTGGTCTTTGCATTGGTGAATGTTTTAAACGCTACCATTCATTAGTTGAGTATTAGCGTAGGGTACAGCATTGCACAGACTAGGCACACTTTCACAGGGTCTCCCAAGATGCCATCGCATTTTGAGAGACCCGAACCTGGAACCGGTTACCGTTATAAAAGTTAGTTACAAAAAAAGTGTAAAAAAAAAAAATATATATAAAATAAAAAAAAATAGTTGTCGTTTTATTGTTCTCTCTCTCTCTCTATTCTCTCTCTCTTGTTCTGCTCTTTTTTACTGTATTCTATTCTGCAATGTTTTATTGTTATTATGTTTTATCATGTTTGCTTTTCAGGTATGCAATTTTTTATACTTTACCGTTTACTGTGCTTTATTGTTAACCATTTTTTTGTCTTCAGGTACGCCATTCACGACTTTGAATGGTTATACCAGAATGATGCCTGCAGGTTTAGGTATCATCTTGGTATCATTCTTTTCAGCCAGCGGTCGGCTTTCATGTAAAAGCAATCCTAGTGGCTAATTAGCCTCTAGACTGCTTTTACAAGCCGTGGGAGGGAATGCCCCCCCCCACCGTCTTCCGTGTTTTTCTCTGGCTCTCCTGTCTCAACAGGGAACCTGAGAATGCAGCCGGTGATTCAGCCAGCTGAGCATAGAGCTGATCAGAGACCAGAGTGGCTCCAAACATCTCTATGGCCTAAGAAACCGGAAGCTACGAGCATTTTATGACTTAGATTTCGCCGGATGTAAATAGCGCCATTGGGAAATTGGGGAAGCATTTTATCACACCGATCTTGGTGTCATCAGATGCTTTGAGGGCAGAGGAGAGATCTAGGGTCTAATAGACCCCAATTTTTTCAAAAAAGAGTACCTGTCACTACCTATTGCTATCATAGGGGATATTTACATTCCCCGAGATAACAATAAAAATGATTAAAAAAAAAAAAAAATGAAAGGAACAGTTTAAAAATAAGATAAAAAAGCAAAAAAATAATAAAGAAAAAAAAAAAAAAAAAAAAAAGCACCCCTGTCGCCCCCTGCTCTCGCGCTAAGGCGAACGCAAACGGCGGTCTGTCGTCAAACGTAAACAGCAATTGCACCATGCATGTGAGGTATCGCCACGAAGGTCAGATCGAGGGCAGTAATTTTTGCAGTAGACCTCCTCTGTAAATCTAAAGTGGTAACCTGTAAAGGCTTTTAAAGGCTTTTAAAAATGTATTTATTTTGTTGCCACTGCACGTTTGTGCGCAATTTTAAAGCATGTCATGTTTGGTATCCATGTACTCGGCCTAAGATCATCTTTTTTATTTCATCAAACATTTGGGCAATATAGTGTGTTTTAGTGCATTAAAATTTAAAAAAGTGTGTTTTTTCCCCAAAAAATGCGTTTGAAAAATCGCTGTGCAAATACTGTGTGAAAAAAAAAAAAATTAAACACCCACCATTTTAATCTGTAGGGCATTTGCTTTAAAAAAATATATAATGTTTGGGGGTTCAAAGTAATTTTTTTGCAAAAAAAAAATAACTTTTTCATGTAAACAATGAGTGTCAGAAAGGGCTTTGTCATTAAGTGGTTAGAAGAGTTGGTGATGTGTGACATAAGCTTCTAAATGTTGTGCATAAAATGCCAGGACAGTTCAAAACCCCCCCAAATGACCCCATTTTGGAAAGTAGACACCCCAAGCTATTTGCTGAGAGGCATGTCGAGTCCATGGAATATTTTATATTGCGACACAAGTTGCGGGAAAGAGACAAATTTTTTTTTTTTTTTTTTTTTTTTTGCACAAAGTTGTCACTAAATGATATATTGCTCAAACATGCCATGGGAATATGTGAAATTACACCCCAAAATACATTCTGCTGCTTCTCCTGAGTACGGGGATATCACATGTGTGAGACTTTTTGGGAGCCTAGCCGCGTACGGGACCCCGAAAACCAAGCACCGCCTTCAGGCTTTCTAAGGGCGTGAATTTTTGATTTCACTCTTCACTGCCTATCACAGTTTCGGAGGCCATGGAAAGTCCAGGTGGCACAAAACCCCCCCAAATTACCCCATTTTGGAAAGTAGACACCCAAAGCTATTTGCTGAGAGGTATAGTGAGTATTTTGCAGACCTCACTTTTTGTCACAAAGTTTTGAAAATTGAAAAAAGAAAAAAAAAAAAGTTTTTTCTTGTCTTTCTTCATTTTCAAAAACAAATGAGAGCTGCAAAATACTCACCATGCCTCTCAGCAAATAGCTTGGGGTGTCTACTTTCCAAAATGGGGTCATTTGGGGGGGTTTTGTGCCACCTGGGCATTCCATGGCCTCCGAACCTGTGATAGGCAGTGAAGAGTGAAATAAAAAATTTACACCCTTAGAAATCCTGAAGGCGGTGCTTGGTTTTCGGGGCCCCGTACGCGGCTAAGCTCCCAAAAAGTCCCACACATGTGGTATCCCCATACTCAGGAGAAGCAGCTGAATGTATTTTGGGGTGCAATTCCACATAGGCCCATGGCCTGTGTGAGCAATATATCATTTAGTGACAACTTTTTGTAAATTTTTTTTTTTTTTTTGTCATTATTCAATCACTTGGGACAAAAAAAATAAATATTCAATGGGTTCAACATGCCTCTCAGCAATTTCCTTGGGGTGTCTACTTTCCAAAATGGGGTCATTTGGGGGGGTTTTGTACTGCCCTGCCATTTTAGCACCTCAAGAAATGACATAGGCAGTCATAAACTAAAAGCTGTGTAAATTACAGAAAATGTACCCTAGTTTGTAGACGCTATAACTTTTGCGCAAACCAATAAATATATGCTTATTGACATTTTTTTACCAAAGACATGTGGCCGAATACATTTTGGCCTAAATGTATGACTAAAATTTAGTTTATTGGATTTTTTTTATAACAAAAAGTAGAAAATATCATTTTTTTTCAAAATTTTCTGTCTTTTTCCGTTTATAGCGCAAAAAATAAAAACTGCAGAGGTGATCAAATACCATCAAAAGAAAGCTCTATTTGTGGGAAGAAAAGGACGCAAATTTCGTTTGGGTACAGCATTGCATGACCGCGCAATTAGCAGTTAAAGCGACGCAGTGCCAAATTGGAAAAAGACCTCTGGTCCTTAGGCAGCATAATGGTCCGGGGCTCAAGTGGTTAAAGGAACTTCTCCTTGTTTTGTTTTTGGGGTTGTGACATTGATATATGTGCCTCAGGGTGGGACCTGGGCCCCCATACTCATTTTAAGGCCAATAACTATAAAAATAAAATATATAATAAATATAAGCCAGCCAAGTGGGGACTAGCAAAATTAACAAGTCAGTTCCCATAGACTGCCATGGCATTTGTTGTATAACTTTTGCCCATGTTAGGCTCTTTGTCTGCCCCCCTAGATCGGGCGGTGTTTGTTCCATCTGTAATTTTGTAGCATGCTAGAAGATGTGCTTAATTTTGGACAGGGGGGTGGCTTATTTTGTGCTAGCTGCATTTGGGTTGTTCTGGGCATGCTCGGGAATTTTTTTTTTTTTTTGTGCTTTTTGTGTGTGAACGGCATATGTGTGTGAACAGCATGTGTGTGTGAACAATTTTCCATTTTAGTGCAGTGGTTCTCAACCTCAGTCCTCAAGTACCCCTGACAGGACATGTTTTCTGAATTTATCTTAGCTAAAATAGCTGTCCAAAATACCAAGCCATTGACTGTGATTTAAAGCACCTGTGCAAGATGAAGGAAAACCTGCAAGCATGGCCTGTTGGGGGTACTTGAGGACAGGGTTGAGAACCACTGATTTAGAGCACTGAGCTAAAATCTATCTGAAAACAATCCTATTCTAATTGTGGGCATTTGAGGGAAACCAACTGAGTTTTAGAACCCCTGCTTGTCTTTTTTAGGTTGGGCTTTGTGTCCCTTTTCTGAAAATTGGCTTCACTTCCTGTCACATAGCCAAACAGGAAGTGAGGGTAAAAACCTACCAATGTCTGTCCTTGGGGGCACACATGTCAATCTAACTAGTGTCCCCATTAGGCAAATTGCACTCTAGCACTTTGGGATTTATTAAAGGCAAATCCACTCTGCAATGCAAGTGTACTCACTGTAAATCTGAGGGGAAACACTGGTGATTATATCATCCAATTATGTAGAAGCAAAGATGCTGTTTTTTTATTATCCTTGCATGCCCCCCTCAGATCTCCAGCAACTGCACTTCCAAGTGCACTTTTAGTGCAAATTGGAGTTGCCTTTAGTAAATAAACCACAAAGTCCAAGATACCTAATAATTTGGGGTGTACACAGCAAAATGCTAGAGTGCAATTTACCTAATGGGGAATCTATTTAGATTGACCTGTGTGTCCCCAAGGAAAGACATTGATAGGGTTTTACCCTCACTTCCTGTTTGGCTATGTGACAGGAAGTGAAAAAATTTGAAGGAAAAACTGGCAACATTGTGCAGACATCCCCAAAAACTGACAAGACTTCTAATCCCTCTGCACTCTATCCCCAGGCAAAAATAAGAAAGGATTTAATTTAGTTTAACTTTGCAAAGACACATTCCTAAGTTCAACTGTGATGCATGTCAATGGCCCATTTAGACCTTGTTTAATAGAAAACACCAGTTGCCTTTCACTATAAACATTTGTTAGTCCAGTCCTGGAAATCTACATCTGCTTTACTATTAATTTCCATAAAAATTGGGTTCCTGCAGCTAGATGCACCAAAAGCATCTAGATGTGCCAAATGCATCTAGATGCGCGATCGCTGTGTGTGTGAGATGTGCAACTGCTGTGTGCACATAAGTATGTACCCGTGGCGCATATCTGGTTCCCGGAAGTGGTGGCCAGCACACAGGAATGACATCCCGCCCCTCCAGGAAGTTGCTTGTCCTGCTGCTAATTTCTTCCCACCCTTGTACTGGTGCTAATTTCTTCCCAAATGATCCTTATTTGCAAATTAAGATAATTTTTAATTTATTTTTACATTGGGTGGTGTTTGTGTGGGTCATGTGTGTATGTCTAAATGATTTGGCCTCAAAACACACACCTACTTCCTGTGTACAGATTCACTTCCGGGATAATGTATATTGCTTCCTGCTTCAGTGTGTGTGTATATATAGATATATCTATAGATGTAGGTTCTTGTGTCCACCAGCAGAGAGAAGTTGGGTAGATGCCACACTCCCAATTCTGGAGGCATAATAATGGTCTAGCACAGGGGTCTTCAAACTACGGCCCTCCAGTTGTTCAGGAACTACAATTCCAATCATGCCTCATCAGAGTTTTACAATACCTCATGGGATGTGTAGCTCTGCAACAGCTGGAGAGCCGTAGTTTGATGATTCCTGATCACTTTAGCATGTCTTGAAAAAAGGTGGTTTTTCATGTGCCTTGTATAATGGCCAAGAAATATCGCTTGAAAAATACAAGTGGGTCATGGCACATCTATACATTCCAAATTTGGCACTTAAGATGGTCATGCACTATCAGATTGGCCAATCTCTGTACAACTTGATATTTAGGCAAAATAGGAGGACGCACTTGAAAAGTTATTTCAAATTATACCAAATCAAATAGGCTCTTGCACTAAATCTAATTTATTTAAGATCTAACTGATTGTAGTGTATGATCACCTTTAACCAGTTGACATCCACGCTATAGCCGAATGCCGGCTACAGCTACACTGAGTCACTGAGACTCGGGTGATCACCGATCCGAGTAAGGGGCTGGTCAGCCAATGACAGCTGATCACATGATCAAAACAAAAGCTCTGTGATCATTTTTTTTTCTCCTCGCGCTGACAGCGTGAGGAGGAAAAAACAGCCGATCACCGGCTCATCAGCAAGGGGCATCGGTCCCGAAGAGGAAGAGGCATGCCTCATATGTGCCACCAATACCCCCTGCCAGTGCCACCTGCCATTGCCACCTGACAGTGCCCACAGTGCCCACCAGTGCCACCTATTAATGCCTATGAGTGCCACCTATCAATGCCTACAAGTGCCACCTATCAATGCCCACCAGTGGCGCCAATCAGTGCCACCTAGCAGTGCTGCCTATCAGTGTAACAGATCAGTGCCCATTATTGCCTCCCATCAGTGCCCATCACTGCCACCCATCAGTGCCCATCACTGCCACCTATCGGTGCCCATCAGTGCCGCCTCATCAGCGTACATCAATGAAGGAGAAAAATTACCTTTTTAAAAATGTTATAACAAAATATAAAAAAATATATATATTTTTTTTAAATTCTGTCTTTTTACATTTTTTTAACAAAAAAAAATGCAAAGGTAATCAAAAACCACCAAAAGAAAGCTCTATTTGTGGGAAAAAAATGATAAAAATTTCGTTTGGGCACAGTGTTGAATGACTGCGCAATTGTCATTCAAAGTGCGACAGCGCTGAAAGCTGAAAATTGGTCTGGATAGGAGGAGGGTTTAAGTGCCCAGTAAGCAAGTGGTTAAAGATCAAGATCTGAAAATAATAATTTGTTGGGTTTAGAAACTCGTCTCTGTTCTTTGTAATGTATTGAAAGATTTGGGTAAAAAAAAGAAAAAAAAAAAAACATTTCAAAGATATATTAGAAGTGATAGGAATGAGATAAGCATCAAAAGGGTTAATTAACCTACTAATTGCCTAACAAGTCACATCCAATGAGATGAAATTACCCAATTGTATTGGGCGTGCACTATTATCAATGAGAAAACCGTAGTTACCCTAGCGACAGTTGCAGTTTACATATGCGGGTATTTATTATCGTTATTTGCGCTTCAATGTGTATCAGTTCGCACGTTCAATTAATGACTTTTCCGGCGCACAAATTAATGTATGAACTGGTGTAGTGCCTTCTACTTAGTAAATCTTCCCACTTGTCTTGTCTTTAGACCTTAGAGCTCAAGGATGTGGGAAGCTTCAAGGATCTCCCCTCCTGGGAGACCTCCTTGGAGATACTAGCTGCCATGGAGTGCTATTTTGGTCCTAGATGTAGCAGATTACAGTTTTCACCCACATTTGGCGGTGAGTGACCAACTGAGTAGGAAAGTAATATAGGAACCTTTCTATTTCTGTCCTGCCTTGAATACTTAAGCTGGTTATATGCTTTAACATAGGCATGCACAGGGGGTGTGCCAGGTGTGCCTGGGCACACCCTAATCACTATGTACGGTGCCGATTCCCCCTACTGCCTGGGCTCCCCCCCTTGTTGCCCCTCCACCCTGCAGTGCTGCTAGCTTCCATCCTCTCCTCTACCCCGGCTGCTGCAGGGGATGTTTCAGGATTGAGAACAGGGGAAGGGGCTAGTAAATATGTAATTTAAACAGCACCTTTCTTTTCTAAATGAACATAGTGAACACACACGCTCATTGTGTCCATTCATAACTGAAGCATAGTAAACTGTGTAAATAATAATAATAATAATAATAATAATAATAATAACAATAATAAATTGATAAATTGTGGTTTTTTTTTTTTTTTTTTTGCTCATACTGCATAGTTTTGGTAACTCTAAAGGGATTGTACAGACATTGTACTATACAAATGTCCCCTGATTTTCTGTCAGGTTTCTTCAGGGGTGCCCCTGCAAAGTGTCTAAAAATTTACCCAAAAATTGTATACAAGTTAGTGGGTTGATCAAGCTTGCCTTTTGGTTATACAAAGAGCTAGGTTTTCATTTTGCATTACAACTTTCCAGCCGCCGGGGCCCTAACAACCAATGATGTCATAAATTGATAAGGAAGACATTGGGTGCCTGCACAGCATCCTTGTTTGCCTCTCCCCTACCCCTTTCTGTCATCACTGGGATCACATTAGTAAGGGAGGGAAACTGAGGGAGAAGAGAAACACTGGTACACTAGTCAGTACCAGTGTGCAAAGGTCTATTTGCTTTTGAAGTTAAATGCTGGCTGTTAGTAAGACTATGTTTAATATTGAGTTGGATGCCGAAGAGCATCACATGTCTGTCATCAGTCCATGGGTGCAACTCTCTCCTGGTGGATCATTGAGATTGAACAATACATTTGGGCCAGCACAATGCAGTTACTGTAAATACATTACATTAATTAGTTCCCAAATTGTTTAGGATGCTTGGCAGTGGTCAAGATGACTCTCCAGTGCTTTGTCTTAAACCCTTTTTGGGTGCTTTTTGACGTGTGCTGTGGGTCATTATCCTGCTGTAAGACTCATGAACTCTCACAGAGACCCAACTTTCTGACACTGGGCCCTACATTGCACACAGAATTCTTTAGTAGTCTTCAGATTTCATAATTCCATGCACACAGTCAAGACATCCAGTGCCTAAAGCAACAAAGCAACCCCAAAACATCAGTGAACCTCCACCATGTTTGACTATAGGGACTGTATTCTTTTCTTTAAAGGCCTCATTTATTTTTCTGAAAACAGTAGATAATAGGCTTTACCAAAAAGTTGTAATTTTGTTTCGTCTGTCCATGGCATATTCTCCCAAAAGGATTTTGGCTTCCCCAGGTAAGTTTTGGCAAACTCCAATCTTCTGGCTTTTTATGTTTCTTTGTCAGCAGTGGGGTCCTCCTGGGTAGCATGACCAAATTTCCAAACTGCCATTCATGAACACCCCCCCTGCCCCCCTTCTCAAAAAAAGATTGGGGGAGTTGGGGGAATCTAGTCTCGGGGTTGACGGGGAATTCAGCGGCAGGGGTAATTTGTCAGGTGAATGGCTGGTGTTGTACTACATTGTAATATATAATGAAATTGTTCAACTCACCATAATGCAGAATCAGTGGGAACCCTGAGCTTGTCACTTGCCACCTGATGCAGTGTGCCACTTGTCAGCATTGCCTGCCACTAGATGCAGCTTGTTACTTGCCACTGTTGCCTGCCCCAAGATGCAGCTTGTCACTTGCCACCAGATGCAGTGTGTCACTTGCCACCAGATGCAGTGTGCCACTTGCCACCGCTGCCTGCCACTAGTGAAGCTTGTTACTTGCAACTGTTGCCTGCCCCCAGATGCAGCTTGTCTCTTGCCACCATTGCCTGCCGCCGGATGCAGCGTGTCACCTGCCATCAGATGCAGCGTGTCACTTGCCACCAGACGCAGAGTGGCAATTGTAACCCATTGCCTGCCACCAGATGCAGCGTTTCACTTGCCACAATTGCCTGACGCCAGATGCATTGTGCCACTTTACACCCATAGCCTGCCACCAGATGCAGTGTGCCACTATTCACCCGTAGCCTGCCACCAGATGCAGTGTGCCACTTGTCACCTGTAGCCTGCCACCAGTCCGATACACTGGAGCCCCGGAAAAGTGAATGCCCCTCTCGCCACTGGTTGCTGATGTGTCACATCTTCAGCTCTAAGGGGTTCATGCTGGGGCCAGTAGTCCTTCACTTTTGGGGGAGGGTCACCTCCCCCAAAAGTGAAGGACTACAAGTCCCAGCATGAACCCTATCCTTGATATCCTTGATATAGGATGGGACAACCCCCCCAAATTGATGGACTGCAGGTCCCAGCATGGACCCCTGAGAATGAAGGGTGTGACCCCATAGATTTCACATGCTAATGCTGGGACCTGTAGTTTTTCACTGATTGGGGGGGCATCAGATCTTCAGTTCTGAGGGGTTCATGCTGGGACCAGTAGTCCTTCACTTTTGGGGGGGTCACATCCCAGCATAAACCCTGTCCTGATAGCTAAGGATGTGTCCTCCTTCTATCCCTCCAAGGGTGTCATCTCATCTGTCAGTGTCCTCTCCTTTTCTGCAGACCCCTTATCTGCTGACCATCCTCTTATCAGTGCTAGCTCCAGGCTGACACACACTTGGAGCTCCTGTGAAGTGCTGACAGTTCTGCACAGAATGCTGGCTGCTGGGGGAGAGCTGACTGAGGATTTTAACCCCGATCTGTCCATGGTGAGTACTTTGGATTCACTTGCCTTTCTACAAAACTCATCTCTCCTTCGTGTACTTCTGCTTGCTGCCTGCTGAACGATGCAGGGAGGAGGTGGGTGGAGCTAATCAGTAGGTGCGGAGGAGGAAATTAAATCTTCCCGCTGTGAATGCTGGGGCTCTGTCGCTCTCATTCTCATGATGTCACTGGTTGCTAGATGCGAGGCGGGCAGTGGCTAGCAACCATTTGGGCACTGAGCCAACGGCTCATGTAAAAGGGGTCTCACCAGCCAGGGGTCCACCTCAGGCTGTCAGTGAGTGATGGCAGCGATGTGAGGGATATTTTAGATGGCATCAGATCGGTCCAGGGCCAGGGGGCAATTCCAGGACACTGTGTCCCGGAATAAGGGTGCCCAGGACCCGGGACAGACCTGCTAATTGCAGGATTGTCCCGGGCATTCCGGCACACGTGGGCACCCTACTCCTGGGTCTCCCACTATAGCATCCCTTTTCATTCAGATGGCAATGTAAAGTGCAAGCTGACACAGTTGTACCCTGTGCCTGAAGGTCAGCTTGAATTTGACTGGAAGTTGATCGAGATTCTTTATCCACCATTCAAACACTCCTTTGTTGCGATCTTTGATCAAGTTTTCTCTTTCATCCACATCCAGGGAGATTAGCTACAGTGCCATGGGCTGTAAACTTCTTGACAATGTTGCGCACAGTGGACACAGGCACATTAAGATCTCTGGAGATGGACTTGCAACCTTGAGATTGTCCATGGTTTTCCACAATTTTTGTTCATATCCTTAGACAATTCTTTGCTGCTCTTTCTGTTCTCCATGCTCCATGTGGCACACAGAGACACAGAACAGAAAGTTCAAGTAAATTTTATACCATTTTAACTTGTTGCTGGTGTGATTTCTGTATTGTCATACCAATACAAACAAAAGAAATAAACATGAAAGTGCCTAAACATTTGTAATTGCAACAATTTTCTGGGCAAAGTGGTGCATTATCTGACAGAAATGCAGGGGTGCCAATATTTTTGGCCATGCCTGTAGTTATATAGTATAAAGGGTTAAAAAAAAAGACATAGATCTATGCAGCTCCACCATACGTAGGAACATACAATTCCATGACCTGCCTAAAAACTCATACTTGCAGCATTCTTGCATTAAGGCTGGGTTCACACCGCAGCACGCTTCGGCTCACAGCAGAAGTCCATTCACCGTTTCAGGTCTGATTTCAGCCCAAATTTTGTGCTGAATTTGGACCTGAAACAGACCAAAAGATGCACAGGGCTCCTGTGCAATTTGCAGAGGAGCCGATGCAAAGATATGTGAACTGGCTCCAAAGAGAGCCGGTCACAATCTTCTGCGGAAACCCGCATCCAATTCGCATAGGTGTAAATCCAGCCTTATATGATCACAGAACTGTTTCCTTCTATCAATGACATGGTGTATTACTGCCTTTTTGAAATAAGTGCCTAATTGATCTTCTAGATTTCCTTCTTGGTTCTGATGTCACTCTGAAATGCCCATGCCTAAACGAAGATGAATCACAGTGTTCTGTTTCATACTCCATGAAAAACAGCAATGCTAAAGAATTCCGCTATGAAGATTCACTATTTTTATTAATTACAAACTTCTGTGAAAAAAATCAAGGCAAATATATTTGCATTAAAAATGGCCTATATAGCTCTACAACATTTGAGTTAAAAGATCGTAAGTATGAAATTCCATATTAAATTTAATAAGTAGATATTTTAATACCAACTTCATGTATCTTTTCACATAAGTGAGAACTATTTTATGTTGCCCCGCTGTCCCTGTAAAATTACAAATGGAAGATAAGGGGGGCTGTAGAGCAACTTAGAATAGTCCTTAATGTAAATTGTATGATAAATAAGACCTATTTTAAGATTAAAATGATTGTAAAGTCTTGTTTAAAAAAAAAAAAATAACAAACATGTTACACTTACCTCCTCTGTGCAGTTGGTTTTGCACAGAGCAAAAAATCTATAAGAGCGGCGCTTAAAATTGATGATGTAAAAAATAGTGAATCCAAGGTAAAGGGAGGAAGGTTCCAGTCACCGGTAGAAGTGCATGGATGTGGAAGCACACAACACCACGTGGTAAAGTAATCTGCTTACCAGAAAGCAAAACAAGCTAGGCATGTATTTTAATCCACAGCTTATCCGACAAGTTGGGCTCCACAGTACAACCGCTAGAATTAGGAACAGCAGTATCCAGATGACATTCACACCCGATATAATTTCTCCAGGGATTCACATCAATGGTATAGGCTCTCAGTGAACAGATTAACCATGCTCAATGAAAGAAACATAAGCAACCAATAGTGAAGCCCGTAATACCAAAAATTTTTTTTTATTGTAGTAACTTACATTTAAAATTCAAGAATGCATGCATCAAGGAAACGATAGGCTGTAGCGTTCAGTGTGCTGGTGTCAACCTGCCTGACATGTTTCATCACAAATGGATGTCTTCAGAGGCGTGGTTATGCAGACACCAACACACCCTAAATATACGGTATATATGTTCATACCAGGAAAGCAATTAAGCATGATTAGAACAAAACCAATCCCCCACCAAACAACTGAATCTCTTGGATTATAACACATGTGAAGAGACTAATCAATAGCAAACCTCACATGCTGTTATTTCCCTGGTGGTCTAGTAGGAAATATAGTGTGAGTGAAAGCAGACAAATCGTGCTATGGGAGGCACGAGAAAACGCTGTTGTCATGGCGCATGCGCCTATAGAGGCCCTGTTATTTGCTCACAGAGACTGCAGCGATCCCTGCGAGCAGAGCCAGTGTGTCATCACGTCTAGAGTGATGACTGCGGCGCTGGAACGCAGATGAGTACACATCCGTACTCCGACGGCGCGGCCCGGAAATCGTCATACTGTGAGACAGCGGTGGTGGAACGCAATGCGGTCCATCATCCCGGAAACCAAATATATAGAAAAATCCATATTAAAATAGTGATTACTACTGAATAAATGAAGAGAAAAAATGACATAAAAATGCTAATGGGAACATGATGGAGGAGATACTTTCCAAAGAGCCATATATATATATATATATATATATATATATATATATATATATATATATATATATATATGTACAAAAAAATGATAAAAACAATGAAATACAAATAATAGGTAGAATATAAATAATACCCGATAAAAATGTACCGATATTGACAAATAGAAAGAATAATAAAAAGGATGAGGTAAATATAATACAAGCACAAAAAAGGAAGTTGGATGTCAAACACGGGTGGGTGTAAATTTAACTTTTATTAATAAAGCTATTAACATCCCATTCCACGTTCAACCCAAAGGGGCTATAGCATTTCAAATTGAATATCCAGCGGGTTTCCATCCGCGAAATCTCCCTCTTCGTATAACTCCCTCTCCAATGTGGGGTGAATCGGTCGATGGCGGTGATGGTTGTCCCAGCTGGATTTTTATTGTGATGTTCCAAGTAATGGCGTGACACTGTGTGTTTAGGGAGCCCTTTTTTTTATATTAGCTAGATGTTCCTTAACACGCACATTCATGGCTCTCATAGTGCGGCCCACGTATTGTAGACCGCATGGACAGGTTAACATATATACTACATTTTTAGATGTGCATGTTATAAAGGTATCTATATTACAAGCCTTAGTGGTAGTATGGGACTTGAATTGGCTGATATGTCTATCTTTATTCATGTTAACCCTGCAAACATTACATTTACGGCAAGGAAAAAAACCTTTTGATTTATGAAAGAACGATATCCTGTTTGGTGCATCTAAAACATTTGGGGCAACCTGCAGTTTAAGGGGTGGAACTCCTCTAAAAATCACACAGGGATTATCAGGTAAAGCAGGGCCCAAAATTTTATCGTTTTTTAACACCGCCCAGTGTTTTTTAATAATCCTTTGTATCTCATGATGTTGCCGTGAATAGGTGGTAATCAAAGAAAATTCATTATTATTAGCCAATCTATCCCGTCCTTTCAACATGATAGCCCTGTCCATACCATGTACCTCTTCAATGACCCTATCTAGTTCTGTACCGGAATAACCTTTTTCCAAAAATTTGTTCTTAAGATCTGAGGCCTGCATCAAGAAATCATCCCTAAAGGTATGGCGCTAAATTTGCGCCGAGTATGGCTAATTTGTTCATGGCAAAATGGGAGGAGGATGTCGTCTATTCTGACAGAAGACCAGAGTTGGTGTTTTGGGGCAGATATATAGACGACATCCTCCTCCTATGGGATGGCGATGAGGTGTCATTGACTGGTTTTATGCAACAACTTAATGCCAACACTCTTGGGATAAATTTACATTTTGAAATGAGCAGAGTTGCTATTCATTTTCTTGATCTAAATATTCAGATTGTTAACCATAAAATTAAAACTACTACCTTTTTCAAAGAAACCGACCGGAATGGGTATATCGGGCAGGGAAGTTGCCACCACCCGTCATGGATGAAATCCTTCCCTAAGAGCTAGTTCGTCCGTTTAAGGCGTAACTGTACCTTTAGGGATGATTTCTTGATGCAGGCCTTAGATCTTAAGAACAAATTTTTGGAAAAAGGTTATTTCGGTACAGAACTAGATAGGGTCATTGAAGAGGTACATGGTATGGACAGGGCTATCATGTTGAAAGGACGGGATAGATTGGCTAATAATAATAATTCCCATGAATTTTCTTTGATTACCACCTATTCACGGCAACATCATGAGATAAAAAGGATTATTAAAAAACACTGGGCGGTGTTAAAAAACGATAAAATTTTTGGCCTTGCTTTACCTGATAATCCCCGTGTGATTTTTAGAGGAGTACCACCCCTTAAACTGCAGGTTGCCCCAAATGTTTTAGATGCACCAAACAGGATATCGTTCTTTCATAAATCAAAAGGTTTTTTTCCTTGCCGTAAATGTAAGGTTTGCAGGGTTAACATGAATAAAGATAGACATATCAGCCAATTCAAGCCCCATACTACCACTAAGGTTTATAATATAGATACCTTTATAACATGCACATCTAAAAATGTAGTATATATGTTAACCTGTCCATGCGGTCTACAATATGTGGGCCGCACTATGAGAGCCATGAATGTGCGTGTTAAGGAACATCTAGCTAATATGAAAAATGGGTTCCCTAAACACACAGTGTCACGCCATTACTTGGAACATCACAATAAAAATCCAGCTGGGACAACCATCACCGCCATCGCCCAATTCACCCCACATTGGAGAGGGAGTTATACGAAGAGGGAGATTTCGCGGATGGAAACCCGCTGGATATTCAATTTGAAATGTTATAGCCCCTTTGGGTTGAACGTGGAATGGGATGTTAATAGCTTTATTAATAATAGTTAAATTTACACCCACCCGCGTTTGACATCCTTTTTTGTGCTTGTATTATATTTACCACATCCTTTTTATTATTCTTTCTATTTGTCAATATAAGTACATTTTTATCGGTTATTATTTATATTCTACCTATTATTTGTATTTCATTGTTTTTATCATTTTTATATATATGTATATATATATATATATATATATATATATATATATGTGTATATATATATATATATATATATATATATATATATATATATATATATATATATATATATATATATATATATATATATATATATATATATATATATATATATATATATATATATATATATATAGCTCTTTGGGAAGTATCTCCTCCATCATGTTTCCATTAGCATTTTTATGTCATTTTTTCTCTTCATTTATTCAGTAGTAATCACTATTTTAATATGGATTTTTCTATATATTTGGTTTCCGGGGTGATGGACCGCATTGCGTTCCACCACCGCTGTCTCACAGTATGACGATTTCCGGGCTGCGCCGTCGGAGCACGGATGTGTACTCATCTGCGTTCCAGGGCCGCAGTCATCACTCTAGACATGATGATGCGCTGGCTCTGCTCGCAGGGATCGCTGCAGTCCCTGCGAGCAAATAACAGGGCCTCTATAGGCGCGCATGCGCCGTAGCTTTGATGGCCAGTGCGCATGCGCCGTGACAACGGCGTTTTCTCGTGCCTCCCATAGCACGATTTGTCTGCTTTCACTCACACTATATTCCCTACTAGACCACCAGAGAAATAACAGCATGTGAGGTTTGCTATTGATTAGTCTCTTCACATGTGTTATAATCCAAGAGATTCAGTTGTTTGGTGGGGGATTGATTTTGTTCTAATCATGCTTAATTGCTTTCCTGGTATGAACATATATATATTTAGGGTGTGTTGGTATCTGCATAACCACGCCTCTGAAGACATCCGTTTGCAATGAAACATGTCAGGCAGGTTGACACCAGCACACTGAACGCTGCAGCCTATCATTTCCTTGATGCATGCATTCTTGAATTTTAAATGTAAGTTACTACAATAAAAACATTTTTTTGGTATTACGGGCTGTTCCTAATTCTAGCGGTTGTGCTGTGGAGCCCAACTTGTCGGATAAGCTGTGGATTAAAATACATGCCTAGCTTGTTTTGCTTTCTGGTAAGCAGATTACTTTACCACGTGGTGTTGTGTGCTTCCACATCCATGCACTTCTACCGGTGACTGGAACCTTCCTCCCTTTACCTTGGACTCACTATTTTTTACATCATCAATTTTAAGCGCCGCTCTTATAGATTTTTTGGACTTTATGTTTGGTGATCAACAAACTTTGCTGGCTGCTTTTTTATTGAATAGCACAGTTATTTCTATTTTATTTATTTGCACAGAGCAGCCCGGATCCTCCTCTTCTCGGTTTCCTCTTTGCTGCTCCAGGTCACTCCCTCCTATCGAGTGCTCTCACAGTCAGCAGCTTCCCATGGGGCACTGGAGTCACAGCTCTGTGTGTCCATTCAGACATGGAGCCCCGACCCAGTTTCGCCCTCTCTCTCCCCTGATTAGCTGACTGACTTTGATTGACAGCTGCGGGAGACAATGGCACTGCTGCTATGTCTCAGCCAATCAGAAGGAGTGTCCCGGATGGCTTAGACCAGCCCTCAAAAATTACACTCACCTGCTCGCATTTTGCGAGTGAATTTTGAGGGCTGGCGAGGAAGGGCTGCCTGGGAGCAAGGGGGGGCAAGCACTCCCAGCCGGCGGGTTGTATTGGAGTCCTTTTCCCAGCACTTGAGGAGGGGAAGAGAGAGTCGGCTGGATGATCAGAGCGCGAGGACTAGCAGCTTTCATTTCAATTGCCGAGTGTTCCCCGCACTTGCTGTCACACACAGCCCCGCCCCCTGGTCCCGGGGAATTTGATAGACAGATCATCCGTCCAACCCAGGACGAGTGATGTGTATCAAAGTTCCCTGGGTAGGGGGCGGGGCTGAAAGGGACTCCGAGCTGTGGGAACACACAGCAATTGAAATGAAAGCTGTTTCAATAATGTCCCACAGCGCTCTTATCATCTGGCTAGCAATGCTCTTCTTCTCCTCTGCTCCCCTTCATGATGGACACAGGTAGGCAGCATGATGAACACGGACAGGCTGCATTGGTGGACACAGGTGAGACTGCATTGGTGGACACGGGCGAGGCTGCATTGATGGACATGGGCAAGGCTGCATTGATGGACACGGGCAAGGCTGCATTGATGGACACGGGCAAGGCTGCATTGATGGACACGGGTGAGGCTGCATTGATGAGCATGGATAAAGTTGCTTAATTCTGCATAAAACATTTAGGGTAATTTCATGAGATAATTGATGAGGGCGTGTTTAGGGGCAGAATTAGGGGAGGGACAGGGGAGGGGTTGGGTGGAGCAACTGGTGGCGAGTAACCCTTGAGGCCTGGCTAGTAGGTCAGGACTTGAAATTTTGAGCCCTGGCTTAGACATTCGTGGACATCACTGAAGAGAGATGGGGCTCAGGTAAGTATTAAGGGGTGCTGGGGTGGCTGCTACACACAGAAGGATTTTTTATCTTAATGCAAAGAATGCAACCCCTTTTAAGGGTCAGGCTACCAGAAAGTAAAATTTGAGTTGAATCGGACCAAACAGCAAAAAATGTATAAATTGCAGCTTACTAGTCCTTAAATGAGGTGCATTTGTTTCTTTTCATTTAAGGGTAGGTATTATTATTATTTTGTTTTTAGATACGCTTTAAATACAGATTTTGATAAAGTGAATCACCCACTGCTTGTTGTATTGCTGTGACTTGAATGCCACAATATGTGATTCTAGTGACCCTCAAGCCTTATACATGTACTCCTTTAGATATAGTTTGCATCTCAATCCCCCTCTTGCAAACTGTATAATGTGCAATAAAGAAGGTAGAATTAAACTTAGGCTGGCCATACATGTTCAATTTTCTTGTACAATTTTCTTTTAGATTTACCAAAAAACATATTAAAGCGGAGGTCCGCTGAAAAAAAAATATTAAAAGCCAGCAGCTACAAATACTGCAGATGCTGACTTTTAATATATGGACACTTACCTGTCCAGGGAGCCCGCGATGTCAGCAGCCAAAGCCGATCCGTCCTTCGGCTCTCGTCTGCTGCCGCCGCCATCCTCAGTAAGGGCATAAGAAAGTGAAGCCGTGCGGCTTCACTTCCTGGTTCCCTACTGTGCATGGGCGAGTCGCGCTGCGCGTCCTCTCTGGTCCCTGCTGTGTTCTGTGTCTCACAGAATACAGCAGTGGAGGAGAGTGTAGGTGCCGGAAGTGGCGTAGGTCACCGCAAGCACAGCGGTGATCTATGCCAGGAAGTGGGAGCAAATACCTATATTAGACAGGTATCTGCTCCCTCCTCCCCCCTGAAAGGTGCCAAATCTGACACTGGAGGGGGGGAGGAATCCAAAAATTGGAAGTTCCATTTTTGGGTGGAACTCCACTTTAATATAAGGTCAAAACTAAACAACACTTTCAACGGCATCCAATTAGGCAGGCCCTTACACTACATAGTTGAAGGTAAATCTAAAGAAAATTGTACAGAAAATTGTATGAAAATTGTATAATGTATGGCCAGCCTTAGACGGTAGGTAAATCTAGGGAGTCATGTGTAGAGAGATCTATCCACCATAACAGCTTTATACAAAGTTTGTGTCAGGTTGTTAAAACTTTCTAGGACCTCATAGGGAACTGTTTGCAAAAGAGCATCAAATGGCTGTCATCGGCCCATGGGTGCAACTCTTTCCTGGTGGATCAGTGAGAATGAACACTACAGCTTACATTTGGGCCAGCATAGCACATTTAAGCTCAATAAACAACCCTGTTCCTGATTTTTGAGGGTACTATAAACACTATATTACCAAAAGTATTGTGACACCTGCCTTACACGCACATGAACTTTAATGGCATCCAAGTCTTAGTCCGTAGGGTTCAATATTGAGCTGGCCCACCCTTTGCACCTTTAACAGCTTCAATGCAGCTTCAAGCTTCTGGCAAGGTTGTCCGCAAGGTTTAGGAGTGTGTCTATGGGAATGTTTGACCATTTTTCCAGAAGCGCATTTGTGAGGTCAGACACTGATGTGGATGAGAAAGCCTGGTTCACAGTCTCCGCTCTAATTCATCCCAAAGGTGTTCAATCGGGTTGAGGTCAGTCAAGTTCCTCCACCCCAAACTCGCTCAACCATGTCTTTATGGACCTTGCTTTGTGCACTCGTCCTAATCATTTGGTAGAGGGGGGATTATAGTGTGGGATTGTTTTTCAGGGGTTGTGCTTGGCCCCTTAGTTCCAGTGAAGAAAACTCTTAGGGAATCAGCATACCAAGACATTTTGGACAATTTCATGCTCCCAACTTTGTGGGATAGCCCCTTCCTGTTCCAACATGACTGTGCACCAGTGCACAAAGCAAGGTCCATAAAGACATGGATGAGCGAGTTTGGGGTGGAGGAACTTGACTGGCCTGCAGAGAGTCCTGACCTCAACCTGATAGAACACCTTTGGGATGAATTAGAGTGTCAGGCCAGTGGCATAACTAGAACCTTCAGGGCCCCAGTGCAAGAAACCATGATGGGCCCCCCCTTCCATCCGAGCCCCAGATTTCCAATTTTGGGAGGGTGTCCATGTACATCATCCCAAAAACGTGGTTCCCGCATGCCCCCTGGGACGAGCATCCAGCGCAATCACAGTGGCCCTTTATCATGTGATGACAGCTGATCACATGTAAACAGACTTGCCAGTTATCCGCAGCTCTTTCCTCCCACGCTGTGTCTGTGTTAGGAAAGGACTGCCATTAACTGTCAAGAATGTCAGAAAAGTTCTTCAGTGTTCTTCAGTGCCCATCATTGTAGCCTATGAGTGCCCATCAATGCCTCCTATCAGTGCCTCCTATCAGTGCCCACCAGTGCCTCCCATCGGTGCCCATCTCAGTGCCCCCTAGTGCCTTCTCAGTGTCCCTATCAGACTCCCCTAGTGCCTTATCAGTGCCCCCTATCAGTGCCCCTTAGTGCCTTCTCAATGCCCCCTATCAGTGCCCCCTAGTGCCTTCTCAATGCCCCCTATCAGTGTCCCCTAGTGCCTTATCAGTGCCCCCTATCAGTGTCCCCTAGTGCCTTCTCAATGCCCCCTATCAGTGCCCCCTAGTGCTTTCTCAGTGCCCCCTAGTGCCATCTCAGTGCCCCCTATCAGTGCCCCCTAGTGCCTTCTCAGTGTCCCCTATCAGTGCCCCCTAGTGCCTTCTCAGTGCCCCCTATCAGTGCCTCCCTTCAGTGCTAATCAGTAAATCCTATCAGTGCCTCCCATCGGTGCCCCCTATCAGCGTCCCCTATCAACACCTTCTATCAGTGTCCCCTATCAGCGCCCCCCATCAGTGCCTTCTATCAGCGCCCCCTATAAGTGCCTTCTATCAGTGCCCCCTATCAGTGCCTTCTATCAGTGTCCCCTATCACTGCCCCCTATCAGTGCCCCCTATCAGTGCCCCCTATCAATTTCCCCTATCAGCATCCCCTATAAGTGCCTATCAGTGCCCATAAGTGTCCTCTATCAGTGCCCCCATCAATGCCTATCAGTGTCCTCTATCACTGTCCCTATCAGTGCCTCCTATCAGTGCCCATCAGAGACCTCTGTCTTCTCAGGACAGCACGGCTCTGAGCGGAGAGCGTGTCTCTCAGGTAACAGCAGCACAGAGACACCGGCATTGACAGTCTTATATCCCTCTCCGACAGACACCGTCCGGTCTGTCTTCTCTCGCACGGGATGACAGAGGACACACAGCTGATCTCTCCCTTCTCCCCCCTCCCCTCTCCTGTGCTCCGCGGGAAATGTGAGCTCATTAGCTTCACACTTGACTGCCCGTGGAGCACACAGGAGAGGGGAGGGGGGAGAAGGGAGAGATCAGCTGTGTGTCCTCTGTCATCCCGTGCGAGAGAAGACAGACCGGACGGTGTCCGTCGGAGAGGGATATAAGACTGTCAATGTTGGTGTCTCTGTGCTGCTGTTACCTGAGAGACACGCTCTCCGCTCAGAGCCCTGTGAATAGCAACCCCGCTGGGCCCCCCCCACAGTGACAGAATACCAGGGCCCCGTGGCAAGTGCGACTGTGGCGACCCTAGTAATTCCGCAACTGAGTCAGGCCTTCTCGTTCACATCAGTGCCTAACCCCACAAATACGCTTCTGGAAGAATGATCAAACATTCCCATAGACACACTCCTAAACCTTGTGGACAGCCTTCCCAGAAGAGTTAAAGCTGTCATAACTGCAAAGGGTGGGCCAACTCAATATTGAACCCTACGGACTGAGACTGGGATTTCATTAAAGTTCATGTGCGTGTAAAGGCAGGTGTCCCAATACTTTTGGTCATATATTTTTCAAATGTAAAAAATAGGTACCGCGTATCTCCATGACTTACATAAAATCTTGTATTTGCAGCCTTCTTGCATTTCTATGATCAAATAACTTTTTTTTTTTTTAAAGAGTAGGATGTATTTTTTTTAAATGAGTCCCTATTTGATCTTCTAGACTGGGCATCACTAAATGGCAGACCGTGGGCCACGTCCGGACCAAGGCACCCTTCCTCCCTGCCTGCCACGATCCTGCCATTTAGGAGTCGCCTCCCCCCTCAGCTGTCACCACCGCTGACATCCCCAATGGGCTGCTATCGGCATCGGGAGGCAAGACAGTTCTGGACAAGGGTAGAGCTGCAAAGTTAACTTTTCATGTTAAGCAGCAGGTGATTGGTTGCTAGACAGACGTTCCTAGCAACCAACCACAAGCTGATTAACAGAAAAATTTTGCAGCCCCTGTGCTCCTTTCAGAACTGTCCTGCCTCCTGACGTCAGCGCTAGACCTGCTGTGTCTGCCGTGCTCAGCCCTGTGTAAGGTAAGACAAGGGAGAGGACTATACAACTGCTGTGCTGTATGGGGAGGAAGTCGGGGGTGATATAAAAGGGGGTCAGTGGACAGGAATATAAAGGAGTGGGGGGTGATTTGAAGGGGGGGGGGCTGAGGACAGAATTGGGGGGTGTGATACTGTATAAAAGAGGACTGGAATGTAAATGGAATACAGAGGTAATATGAAGAGAAGCCAGGACAGGAATGTGAAGGAGGAGGGGGATGATATAAAGGGGGACTGAGGGCAGGGATGTGAACGGGGGAGGGTCATATGAAAAGGGGGGGGTGATATGTAGGGGGGACTGAGAATATTAAAGTATTATTGGGATTGTTGTGTGGAGGATGAAGGATCTGGGGTTACGCTTACATTATTGCAACCTGCATTGTGCATGTAGGCAGCCTGTTAATTTCAATGGGCTGCCTTACATGCAGAAAGGCAGAAGAAAGAAGTCCCTGATTCTATTTTAAATCGCGCCATGCTGAGCCGCATGGTGCTGCAGCAGTTTTCCAATGAGCACAGGTGCTATTATTAATCAAACATGCTATTCGGACCTCTGCTGGAATAAAATTTTACTGACTGGATCTCCATGGATTTCAATTCAATACCCCTGTTCTAGACCCTCAGAAAAAAGATTTCATTCCCAAACTGTTTTGGGACAGTGCATCAATGAAGTCACACAATTCATACAAATGTGTTTCTTTATTCTGACTGTAGGCATTCAGTAGAGAAGATAAATACAACTGTTGTAATATGTGATCTGTTTAATTGTTGCATTCTACAACGAAGTGTCAACTGTAAATATTGAAAAGGTTCCCATTATATATTCTTTCCACGCCTCTTGGTGGGTTACATGTACATTAGTGTAAATGCTTAAAGTGGTTGTAAAGGCTGAAGGTTTTTTACCTTCATGCATTCTATGAAGGTAAAAAACCTTCTGTGGTCTGCTCCCCCCACAGCCCCTCTAATACTCACCTGAGCCCCCTTTCAATCCAGCAATGTGCACGAGAGCCTCAGCTGTTCTGGGTCTACCTCTCCTCATTGGCTGAAACAGCAGCGGGAGACATTGACTTTCACTGCTGTCAATCACAGGCAGTGAGCCAATGAGGAGTGGGCGGGGCCGAGCCACGACTCTATATGTCTTATGGACACATAGAGCAGGGCTCGGGAGTGAGCATGCAGCAGTGCCCCATAACAAGCAGCTTGCTATTTGGGGCACTGGTCAAGGGGGGGGGGGGGAGCCAGGAGCACCGGCAGGGGACCCGAGAAGAGGAGGATTGGGACTGCTCTGTTCAAAACAACTGCACAGAGGAGGGAAGTAAAACATGTTTGCTATTTTTTTTTCTTAAAGCCGAACCTTTAGTACCGCTTTAACATTACTGGTGTCAGTAGTAGCAGCATATGGCATATCCACAGGTCATCCCAATGTATAGATATGTCAGACTAAACAGATCTTGTTGGAGGTAAAACCAAAACCATTTTATGAAGTCAGTGAGATGAAATTAGATTCCACTGTTGTGTCCTCAATAATGCCCTGTACACACGGTCGGACATTGAACGGACATTCCGACAACAAAATCCATGGATTTTTTCCGACAGATGTTGGCTCAAACTTGTTTTGCATACACACGGTCGCACAAAGTTGTCGGAATTTCCGATCGCCAAGAACGCAGTCACGTACACCACGTACGACGAGACTATAAAAGGGCAGTTCAGAACCAAGCGCGGCACCCTTTGGGCTCCTTTTGCTAATCTCGTGTTAGTAAAAGTTTGGTGAGAGATGATTCGCGCTTTTTCAGACTCGTGGTTTTCAGATCGTTTTCTGCTGTTCAGTTTTTGCTTGTGGGTTTGTATCTGGTCTTCAGTGCATGCAGTGAGTTCGTATTTGATTATTCAGTGCGTTCTTGTCCGCTCGTTGCTGTTTTTCAGGTCGCTCTTCACCTTGCTGTTCTTCAGTGCTTTCTGTTACTTCGTTCTGAGCAGCCGACTGTTTTCTAGCTATGTTGTGTATACGTACTCATCGTAGAGTTCGTGCTGTGCGGGGGCTTGGTGTTGGGGTCCTTACCTTGACACAAGTCCAGTCCATGAACAGGGTGGGGAGGAGTTCATGGATCAAGAATTGGTTGCTCCAGCATGACCAGTTCTGTCATATGCCTTTTCTCCGTGAGATCCGTGAGAATAATCGTGAGGATTTCAGGAACTTTCTCCGGATGACGGACCCCGTTTGTTGGCTTTGCTGACCCACTATATCAGCAGGCAGGATACCTGCATGAGGCAAGCCATCACTCCGGAGCAGAGGCTAGTCGCCACCCTGCGGTACTTGGCAACGGGGAGAAGCCTGCAGGACCTCAAGTTCTTGATAGGCATCTCCCCTCAGGCTCTGGGGATCATTATCCCAGAGACCTGTTCTGCAATCATCCAGGTCCTGCAGAAGGAGTATATTAAGGTAAGATTTTTATCCTTTAATATTACATTTTATTGTCTAGAATGTTTGTTAATATATTGTATTTCTTTCCTTATTCCCTAATTACCATGATTGTAATATGCTGTGAATGTCCCCTTTGTCCTCATGCATGCTGTAATTTTAGGTTTTATTTTTTGTCCTTCATGCATATTTGCCTTCACTTACCTCCCCAGCATGCTCACCTGACCCTATATTCACCTCGTCTACTCAATTAACAATGTATTTTGTTAGCTCCATAGTAGTGCTTTACCCTAAAAACCCCCTAAAATTTATAAAATTGTGATGTGTGTTTGAAATTCAGGCAGAGTGCCAGAGGCTTTTTTTTGGTGTCCCAATAATCATTTGGAACCCTCCCCCCCCCCCCCAACTGCTAATTCAGCTGATAACAATCCTCTATCTGCTGACTTTGCCAAACCCATACACACTATACCCACCTCTTTAGTGGTCAGATTTATGGATGAATTCCCCAAAGCATGTAGTGCAAGGGCCTGCCTGAATACTTTCAAATGGTACTGTTTAAAGTTTTGGTATCCTATTATTATCTTGATACGTAACAGCGGAATGTAAAAATGTGCTAAAATGTGCACAGTGTGCATTTATATCTTTGTATTATGACACTTCTTTCCTGTCCAGTGGGCTACCAATAGTGTAAGTAAGGAGGGGCTGGCCAAACTAATACACATTATTTCGCCATTCATCTCTCGATGAAGTGGAGAGGGTTACCTGTCCCAAACATATCCCCCCCCCCCCATAAAATTTTACAAAGGGCCAATGAGAGGGGGGAGGAGGAATCTGATAGGTGGACCTTATATCTTGGTCTTTAAATACTCCCTAAAATAAATGTTATACTGATGTTGGCCAAGAATGTTTGTGTCTAATGTGCTTTCATTGTTTATGTGCAAAATGATAAATTTTTGGTTCTTGTTTGACTCCACAGTTTCCTTCCAACCCACAGGAATGGCAGACTGTGGCCTCCCACTTTGCCCAGCGGTGGGACTTTCCTAACTGCTTCGGGGCAATTGATGGGAAACACGTCCACATCATCCCACCACCCAACTCGGGGTCATACTATTACAACTACAAGGGGTTCAAAAGTATTGTGATGTTGGCAGTGGTGTCGGCTACTTATGAGTTCCTGTATGTGGACGTGGGGAAGAATGGCCGGATGTCCAATGGTATAGTCATCGCCCAGACGGAGTTCTACATGCGTCTCCAGAATGGCAGCTTGGACTTGCTACCTCCAGAAGACAATGTGGAAGGACTCCCATTCCTCTTCATTGCGGATGAAGTGTTTGCGCTGGGGGACCATCTTATGCGGCCATTCCCTATGAGGACCCTCACCCCAGACCACAGGGTTTTTAATTACCGGCTGACCAGAACCAGAAGAGTGGTGGAGAACACGTTTGGAATCATGGCCAGCTGGTTCCGCCTATTTCTTACACCCATACACTTGGCGGAGTATAAACTGAATCATATCATCCTGGCGTGCTGTGTTCTCCACAACTTTTTAAGGTGAAATTCTGCCAACTATGCTGCCTCAGTTGGGCCTGAGGCCAGAATTCAAGTAAATGAACCAACCCTGACGGCGCTTGAGGCTGGCCATCCTGGCTTGCCCCCCCTGAGTGCCCGCGAGGTGCGTCTTAGATACCTTGATTACTTTGCGGGTAGGCGGGCCATCAATATGCCAGACAATGTCTGATACATTTTTCAAATAAAAAAAAATTTTAACTACTAAAATCTTTGGTGACATTTACTGCTTGTGTTTCTTTTAGCTGACCCTGACAGAAATGTGGGGAGTCCTGAAAATGGTGTGATTGTGTAACCTAAAAAAGCAGTGTTGGGTGTAATTTACTAAAGGAAAATACACTTTGCACTACAAGTGCACTTGAGCCTGCACTGAAACTGCACTTGTAGTGCAAAGTGGATTTGCCCTTAGGAAATAACCCCCATTGTCACTGAAAACAACAATTTTACCACCACAAAATTTTAGGAGCATTGAAACAATAATCCACACATTCTTGAGTATCAATCTTTTTAATACCAGCACAATCACATGTGCATTTATAAAAGGTTTTTAAAACAAACCAACATGTTTGTTGTATAACAATTTTTGTGTCACATTAATAAAAGTAGAAATGTCCTTTTAAGGTAAAACAGGCATGTTTCAAACAAACAAGAAATACACAAATCTGGAACTTACAAAGTTCAACTTTTGTAGAAATTTAAGGCAATATCAGACATGAGTATATCTAAACTGTGTTTGACATTGCGTTCACATGGGGTGAAGTCACCCCTGGAAAAGCTAAATTTTGAAGATGCACATAAATTTCCGAATGTCAACATGTGCTATCACGGGGGGATCAAGGGATGTGTTTTGGGGGTGCAACCCCTTCCTCACAGCTACTTTATTATTGAGGAAGGGGTTGCACTCCCAAAACGCCTACATTGATCTCCCGTGATGGCAGATAGCACATATTGACACACTGTGTGCATCTTCAAAACTTGGCTTTTCTCGAATATGTCCAAAAATCTGAAAAATTTTTCAATTCAAAAAACCAAGAAAAAGTAAGGGATTTGGAGGTGTTTTAAACTCTACCTAAAACATCAATGATGTTCTTCATTTTGTTTTTAACATCATTGATGTTTTTCTGGATGTTTTCCAAGTCCCTATTACACTCTATTATCTCTCCGATTAGGATCTGGGCACTCTCACTGGTGAAATGTCCTTCATCCACAACATCACGATCACTTAAAAATATAAAAACAAAAACACACAGTGTATTATAAATATTCCGGCATCCATCTCTTACCTGAGCCTGTGGTCGCAGACACTCACTGTTGTGGTGACTATTTCCACCACGTCACCTTCCTCCTCCTCCTCCTATTGACTGTTGGATTTCCACTTCCTCATGAGGTGGGGGGTCTGTTGACTCCTCGGATGAGTGGTGTCCTACGAGTCTTTTCTCCCCTATGCAAAAAAACAAATAGGTATACTTAGCACACAGATATTTGATGACAGAAATAGGAACATGAAACATTGCTTGGAAGTGGGGTACAATTGTCTGTTTTGGCAGAGTTTCAAGATGAAGAAATATTTTTGTCACTTTGTCAAGCTTAAATACTTACCTGTTTTGTACAAGCTTCACAGATTGAGACACCCCTATAGTATCCACTGGAGCACCTGTGTGGGACCCCCTAATAAAAAGGGTGTTCTTGTGTCCCATACTAGTGCTCCTGTGTCCAGATGTGTAAACAGCTGCTGAGTGTGTCCAGATGTGTAAACAGCTGCTGAGTGTCCTCTCCTTACACAGAATCTAGTTTGCATTTCATTCTAGTTACCAACCCATCTAGACACCAAAACTATTTGACAAGAAGTAGGGTAGCAAAAATTTATTCAAATGCATATGTCCAAAACATGGTGTTTTCTATGCCAAACGAACAATGTTTCATACGAACGAATAATGTGCCCATGAACATGAAAGTTGCCATTTTAAACTGTACAACAGTAAAGAAAAGCACATGGAGCAGCTCGAACGTTAGAAAAATAAAGAATAGAAACACAGGATAACTACTTACTTTTTTGCAGTACTCTCCTGATCCTTCTGTACTGCTCGTGCTCCCTTAATTTGAGGTCCGACCACCGCTTCCTGAGTTGATCTTTCGATCGACGTACCCCAAAATTCCGGTGCAGACTCTTGACAACTTTCGCCATGATCTTGGCCTTTCTGACATTGGGGTTGGAGTAAGGTCCATACTTCCCGTCATAGTCGGCCCTCTTCAGGATGTCGACCATCTCCAACATCTCCCCAAAGAACATATTTGAGGCCTTAAATCGTCTCTTCTGGGATCGGGACGTTTCTGGCTCTGGGCTTTCCTCCTCCTCATTGCTGTAATTAGCACGCACCTGCTGTGTCTCCGTCATGTGCTCTTCCCCCACTGTGCCGAACGAGAAGGGGCGGGGAATTGACTAGAAAGAACGTCAGGGGCGGGCGGAGTTTCACGCATGCGCAGTGTATATAAAGCGTAACACGCGTGCGTCTTACGTACGATCTGTGAGCAGAGGAAGGAGTATCGGAGACGCCGATCGTGATAACAAAGGTAAGATCTAAACTTGGGCCTATACTGCTTCTAGATTGAGGCCTATATTGTAACAAGATTAGGAGAGTTTCGCCTGGCATTAGGGTTTGTCTTGTGTTGTGTCTTGCAGATAAAATGGATGGCTTCAATGACCACAACTTCCTCCCCTTGTTTATAGACAAATACAGGGAGCTGCCCTGTCTGTGGCAGGTCAAACACCCGCATTATAATCATAAACAAAAGAGGCAGGCAGCGCTGGAGAAACTGCTGGAGTTGATGAAGCCGGTGGTCCCCACAGCAACCATCCCCTGTTTAAAAGCCAAAATTAGTGGCCTGAGGAGCACTTATCTTAGGGAGCGCAAGAAGGTCACGGATTCCAAGAGATCAGGAGCTGCAGCAGATGACTTTTATGTCCCCAGGCTGTGGTACTAGGAGAGACTGCGATTTCTGTCCGACCAGACTGAAGTCAGGGAATCCCTCTCCACTCTTCCTTCCATTCTTCCTTCCACCCTATCTTCCACCCCAGCTGAGGCTTCCGATGTCCAACCTGGGACTTCCAGCCAGGAAGAAGTGGAGGAGCCCAGCTGGAGTCAGGTATAGCATTGTTCTACAGATTTCTGGTCAATAAATAAATTATGTTTACTAGATGTTATTATTGATCACTAATTGCTGATTTAATAAAGTGTTTTACATATCAATAGACAGTAGTGGGTAAATATAATTGGGACAAGAATGAAAAATGCTGGGCTCAGAATGATCATCAGTTATATTTCTGAACATTCAATTTGCAACAGTCATGAGGTGAAAATTGTGTGATTGATGAAGAAAAAACTAAAACTATGTCCCTTTTTCATACAGAGGAAGACCTCAGCCAGGACGAGGCTCTGGAATGTGGCACACAGGAGGAGGCTGTGGAATGTGGCAGCCAGGAGAAGGCGGGGGTAAGTGGCAGCCAGGAGGAGGCGGGGCTAAGTGGCAGCCAGGAGAAGGCCGGGCCCAGTAGGAGCCTGACAGAATCGCAGGTCCCTCCCCTCCGCCTTCCAACCAAAAGACCCAGGAAGGGGAGTAACATGCAGGATTCAGCACTCAGGCTGATACAGGAGGCTTCTGCTTCCCTCAGAGCCTTACCCACTCCTGAAGAGGCCTTTGCCTCCATGGTTGCCACAAAACTGAAGGACATGCAGGAGGGTCAATGCCTCCTGTGTGAGGACCTTCTTTACAAAACACTAACTAAGGGGGTGAGGGGCGAAATCACACACAAAACCCACCTGTGTGAGTTGGACCATCCTCCTCCTCCTGCCACAACTCCACCACCAGAGACACAGCGTGGAAGGAAGCGTGGAAGGAAGACCAGAGAGTGGTGACCTGGGTTCAGTCTGGTCTGGCAAAAGATGCAGGCTCTTGTATGACTACAGCCTGGGGACATACATGTCATCTGCTGCTGTTCAGGATCTCTTGGACTTCTGGACCAGACTGCACTCCCTTAGATAAGGACTCCTCAGGCCACCAATTTTTCAGTAAAATAATTGATGTCTGCCCTGGGGGCCAAAGGCTTCGCCAATTTCTGCTATTTATCCAGCGTTGCCTCCCTCTTTGTTTGGTTCTGATCCCTTAATAAAGGATTTTTTGTTTTATTATACTCGCCTATGTGTGTTTTCCTTCAAAAAGGACAGTTTGTGAGGAGGCAGGTACATTTCAAATATACAATGTGAAATTAACAAGAGGCACCAACACCAAGCAATCTCCTTGAGATTAAATAATACAAGATAATAATGGTGTTGTGGTAGTGTTGTGGTGGTGTTGTGGTAACTTGACAGACAAAACACACCCAAAAATATTCAGGATGTAAAATCAAAAAATAAAAAAAAATTAAAACACGATCAGGCTTGAAAACAATACCAACCAAAAAAAAAAAAACAAAAACATATATCTTTTTTGTCAGATGTGACAAATCAAAATATATTGATGAAATCACGATAAATAATAAAGAAAGAAGTTTGTGAGAACTCTGTGTGAATATCAGCAGCAAAACTACTTCATTCTTGTAGCATTATAAAGAAGAAGAGAGTGCGCTGTATTAAACAATTTTAGACATTGCAGCCTGACAAAAGTGCTATATCCATTCCGAACGCTAATTTTACCAGACCGAGCTGTTCCGTCTCGGAATTTCTTCTGAGCATGCGTGGCACTTTGTGCGTCGGAATTGTCCACACACGGTCGGAATTGACGCGATCGGATTTTGTTGTCGGAAAATTTTATAGCCTGCTCTCAAACTTTGTGTGTCGGAAAATCCGATGGAAAATGTCAGATGGAGCCCACACATGGTCGGAATTTCCGACAACATGCTCCGATCGCACATTTTCCGTCGGAAAATCCGACCGTGTGTACAGGGCATTACAGTTGGGCTGCACTAAAAGTAATTCTCAGTCTAGGCTTATACTAAGCTTAGTTTGAGGTCTATTTAGGTTGAACAGTACAAAATGATGTTGATGTCAAAGTCACTCCCTACCCACTTGAAACATATTGTTACAAAAGTAACTTCCCAGGAAATAGGCTGGGACTTGCAATATAATCTATAAAACATATATATATATATATATATATATATATATATATATATATATATATATATATATATATATATATTTTTTTTTTTTTTAATAACAAACATGTTATACTTACCTACTCTGTGCAGTTGGTTTAGCACAGAGCAGCCCCGATCCTCCTCTTCTTGGGTCCCTCTTGGGCGCTCCTGGCCCCTCCCTCCTCCCGAGTGCCACCAGAGAAAGCAGTTTGAAATGGGGCACCCACGCAGGCTCATTCATGAGCCGCGGCTCTGTGTGTCTATTCACACAAAGAGCCATGGTTTAGACCCACCCCCCTCTCTCCTCATTGGCTCACTGGCTGTGATGTACAGCAGCAGGAGCCAATGCATAGAATGCATGAAGGTAAAACACTTTGAGCCTTTACAACCACTTTAACTAAAGCAAAAAAACTGTTTAGGAGGGGTGGGATATTTTATTAAAGTGTATCTATGGTCAAAATGTAAAACTATATAATTTCCACATTGTTTAAATTTTTTTCTAGCCTCTCCATATTATTCTAAAAAGTATGCCAGTGCACCCCTAATGGACAGGCTGCCAGTGATTCCTATTGATCATTTTCTTGCAACCATCATGTAATTGTTTAGCTTGTAGCTTCTGTCATATTCCATTTACTTTCCTGAACAGCATTTGAATAATCAAATATATCATAGAAGGAAGTACTGCAATGGATAACAATTTGCTCTGATCTTCTTTGCTTCCTCCTTTAAATAAAGCCCAGCTGAAGATCTAAAGAAATAAAACTGTTACATACACTTCTATCTACACACCAAACCCACAAAAGTCAAATTGTAGTCCATCCTTTAATTCAAATTACTCTTTGGTCTTGCAATATGTTGACTGGATTATTAGCGCCATTATTTCAGGGGGGGGGGGGGGGGGGGGGCTCTTCCAGTGGGGTACAGGTTATTGGTCAAGACTGGGAATACATTCTTTGTGTGGGGAGTCTGCATACATTGTTTAGTCTATGAACAAATGTTGCATACTATGTCAATGAGGAAGATAGGGAAGTTTCTATATAATACTTTGTCTTCTAGGGAATACAAAAGATGAATTTACAATGTACCGGGCCAATAAGGATGATGTTGTGTTACTCTACAAAGTGCCAAAAACAGTCACACATATTAGCTGGCACTGGACATCACATGATGCAGTAACCAAAGACACTATACATGTGAATTTTAATAATAGCAGTACAAGCAGTGGAAAATTTCACAACCACATGAACTGTTCTAATGGAGTCAAACTACCTGTGAGTTTGAATGTTTCTGGCCAATACAAATGCATTCTTCCAGATAACAGCATTGGGATTACAATAAATCTTGTAACGGTTGAAGGTATGTTGTTTTACTACTTTACATTTACTAATCTAAATTATATAATGCATGTGTTGTTATCACATGTGCTTTTATTATATGTGACTGATTTACTAAAGGAGTAGAAAGTGTTCACTATACGGGATCAATATTCACTTACTTCTGAATGCCATTCAGCTGCAGCACTGATCTGTTTATTCTGACAGTAACAGGGTTTGCTTTCAGAATACATAATTCAGCGACTGCACCGCAGTTAAAAAAAGAATGTATATGCCGAACCATGGGGGCTGTAGTGGTCAGAGTGCAGATCGCCCCTATCCGTTGGCATATATTTGTTACTCTTTTTTGGCACAGATTGCAATACAAAAAAAAAGTTGTTGATTTATTGAGTTAATGTTTTATTGGTACTGTGTTTTATTGTTAACTGTTGTTTGCTTTGCAGGAACGCCATTCAGCTGCAGCACTGATTTGTTTATTCTGACAGCAACTGGGTTTGCTTTCAGAATACAGTACATAAATCAATGATTGCAGCGCTGTAGGAGGTGACTTAAAAAAAAAAAAAAAAACGTATAGGCCAAAGCATGGGGGCTGGGGTGGGCAGTGTTTTTACATTTCTTGGCAGAGACTTCTTCATCCACATCGATTGATGTAAATAAAGGAAGCCCCATGGGCTGAGCGAAAAAAAAGTACATTGCGTGTGAACATTGCATGTATGCTCATCATTAGAAGTGGGTGGATGCAGGGCAGTATATTCTAAACTAGACTTTTTCTGGCAGAGATTTCTATATCCATATCCATTGATTTGATTGGAGGAATCTGTTAGGTTCTCTTTTTTCATTTAGCCCACATGCTGCATGAAAAAAAGAACATTACAATACATATCCAACAAGGACCAACATCATATTGCTATCGTTTTTTTCAGCCAGCAGTCGGCTTTCATGTAAAAGCAATCCTAGCTGCTAATTAGCCGCTAGATTACTTTTACGAGCAGTGGAAGGGGTCTTCCCTTCCCAATGACTTCCATTGTTTTCTCGGGCTCTTCTGTCCAACCAGGGAACCCGAGAATGCAGCCATTGGTTCCTCCAGCAGACCATAGAGCTGATCGGAGACCGGAATAGCTCCAATCATCTCTATGACCTAAGAAACCGGAAGCTATGAGCATTTCATCACTTCGGTTTCACCGGATGTAAACAGCACCATTTTTAAATTGGGAATCATCTTTTGACACAGATCTTGGTGTGGTCAGATGTTTTAAGGGCAGAGGGGAGATCTAGAGTCTAATGCACTCCATTTTTTTCAAAAAAGTGTACCTAGGGGATATTTACATATTTTGTGATAACAATGCAAGTGATTACAAAAAATGAAAGGGGCAGTGTAAAAATAAAATATTAAAGCAAAATAAATAATAATAAAAAAAAAAATTAAAGCACCCCTCTCCCCGTTCGCAAAGGCGAACGCAATCATCGGTCTTGTGTCGTATGTAAACAGCAATTGCACCATGTATGTGAGGTATCACCTTGAACATCAGCTCAAGGGCAGCAATTCTAGCACTAGACCTCCTCTGTAAATCCAAAGTGGTACACTGTAAAGGCTTTTAAAAATGTATATAGTTTGTCGCCACTTCATGGGAATCATTTTAAAGCATGTTGAGTTTGATATCTATGTACTTGGTCTAAAATCACCTTTTATATTTTAGAGAACAATTGAGCAGTATATTCTGCTTGTGTGCATTAAAATTCAAAAAAGAAAATCTCTGCGCAAATGCTTTGTAGCAAAAAAATTGCAACACCCACCATTTTATTCTGTAGGACCCCTGTTTTTTTTTTAAATATATAATATTTGGGGGTTTAGAGTAATTTTCTAGCAAAAAAAAAATGTAAACAAAAAGTATCAGAAAAGGCTTGGTGGTTAGAAGAGTGGGTAACATAAGCTTCTAATGTTGGGTATAAAATGCCAGGACAGTTCAAACACTGCCCAAATGACCCCTTTTTGGAAAGTAGACACTCCAAGGTGTTTGCTGAGAGGCATGTTGAGTCCATAGAATATTTTATTTTTTGCCACAAGTTTCTGGAAAAATGACCAAAATATTTTTTTACATTTTTTTTACACAAAATTGTCACCCACATGCCATGGGTATATGTAGAATTATACCCCTAAATACATGCTGCTGCTTCTCTTGAGTATAGGGATTCCACATGTGTGAGACTTTTTGGCAGTCTAGCTGCGTACACGATCCCAAAAACCAATCACCGCCTTCAGGCTTTCCAAGGGCGTAAATTGCTCATTTCACTTCCTCACTACCTATCACAGTTTTGGAGGCCCTGAAATGCCAAGATAGCTGAACCCCCCCCCCCCCCGCCAAATGACCACCTTTCAGAAGGTAGACACCCCAAGCTGTTTGCTGAGAGGCATTTTGAGCCCATGGAAGTTTTGCCACAAGTTTCTGGAAAAATTACAATTTTATTTTATTTTTTTTACACAAAATACTTTAATGATATATTGCTTACACATGATATGGGTATATGTGGAATTATACCCCAAAATACATTCTGCTGCTTCTCCTGAGTATGGGGATATCACATGTGTGAGACTTTTTGGCAGTCTAGCTGCATACAGGACCTCGAAAACCAATCACCGCCTCCAGGCTTTTTAAGGGCGTGTATTTTTTTACAAAAGGTGAGATCTGCAAAATACTCAACATGCCTCTCAGCAAATAGCTTGGGGTATCTACTTTACAAAAAGGGGTCATTTGGGGGGGGGGGGGGGGGTGCTATCTGCTATCTTGGTATTTCTGTGCCTTCGAAACTGTGATAGGTAGTGAGGAAGTGAAATGAGCAATTTACACCCTTAGAAAGCCTGAAGGCGGTGATTGGCTTTCGGGGTCCTGTACGTGGCTTTTTTTTGTTAAAGTCAAAGTGCCCTTTTTTTTTTCTTTTAAGGGTAAATGAGAGATCTGGGTCAAAAATATTTTTCTAACACATAGCATGTACATAGCAAAAATGACGCCCCAAAATATATTCTGCTACTCGTCTTGAGTATGGCGATACCACATGTGTGAGACTTTTACACAGCCTGGCCACATACAGAGGCCCAACATGCAGGGAGCACTGTCAGGCGTTCTAGGAGCATAAATTACACATATAATTTCCTGATTACCTTTGAAGGTCCTGGAGCACCAGAACAGTGGAATTACCCACAAAATGACCCCACCTCGGAAAGCAAACACCCCGACGTATATTCATTGATGAATAATGAGTCTTTTGAACATGTCATTTTTTTCTAAAAGTTTTTGGAAAACATGGAAAGAAAATGAAAACTTATTTTTTTTTATACAAAATTGTCAATTTATAAGATTTTTTTTAACACAGAGCATGTACATAGCAAAAAATAACACCCCAAAAAACATTCTGCTACTCTTCCTGAGTATGGCGTTACCACCTGTGAGAGACGTTTACACAGCCTGGCCACATAGAGAGGCCCAACATGCAGGGAGAACCATCAGGTGTTCTAGGTGCATAAATTACACATGTAGTTTCCTGACAACCTATCACACTTTTGAAGGTCCTGGAGCACCAGGACAATGGAAACACCCACAAAATGACCCTATTTTGAAAAGCAAACACCCCAACATATATTCTAGGAGGCATGAGCTGGTGACAGGTTCTCGGGTATTCTGATGGGCTGGTGGGAGGTACTTGGGTATTCTGATGGGCTGGTGATAGGTACTCGGGTACTCTCATGAGCTGGAGATAGGTACTCGGGTACTCTGATGGGCTGGTGACATGTACTCAGGTACTCTGATGGGCTGGTGACAGGTACTCGGGTACTCTGATGAGCTGGTGACAGGTACTCGGGTACTCTGATGGGCTGGTGACAGGTACTCGGGTACTCTGATGAGCTGGAGATAGGTACTCGGGTAGTCTGATGGGCTGGTGAAAGGTATTAAGGTACTCTGATGGGCTGGTGATAGGTACTTGGATACTCTAATGGGCTGGTGACAGGTACTTGGGTACCCTAATGGGCTAGTGACAGCTACTTGGGTACTTTGATGGGCTGGTGATGTCACTGCAATCAGTCGAGGCAGTGCGTTATCCCAACTTCCGAAGTCTGGATCTGCCAGCTGCCCTGACTGATGGCAGTCTCAGCGAGCCGCTGTGATGCTGAGATGGCCGCTCCCTGCCCCTCCACAGCTCAGTGCTCCAATGAGCATGGAGGAGGAGAGGAGGAGCAATGCTGACTGTTAGTCAGCAGCTCTCTGCTCGGGGAGGAGTGAGAACCGAGCCATCAGTTGTGTTCGGTGGCTCGGTTCTCAGTGCAGGGACACCGGGCGACAGCTGCAGCAATGGTCTAATGCTGCATCCACCTAGGTAAGTATAAAAACATACTTCTCTTTTACGACCCTTAGTTTTGATTGCAAGGGAAGGGAAGAAAATAATTTGCAAACATATATTTTATTTGTCCCAGCTGAAATGCTCTGAACTGATTTAAAACGTTCCCTCCCTAAGTTTGCCTTTGCAAACTTTTACTGTAGTTTTTCAATCAATAATAAATGTTTGTTGTCTTTTTATCTTACAGTTAATGCCTACTCATCATCTGCAGTATTTCGGAATAGCAATTTATCAATTACATGCAAAGTGTCCCATGTTATAAGTAACAGTCGTGTTTTATTGGTGTGGGCTAAAGTGAACAGATATACCTCTGTTGCTGTAAAAAAACACAATGTAACCTCTCAGTCAAGGCAAATTACTGTAAATGTTACAGATATCGATGAATATTCAACAAACTGGACATGTTTGGTATTTAGTGGCAATCAGTTGGTTGCTCTGGCTCCACTCACACTGAAATATAAGACAGATGCAGAAATTCAGCAGACAATCATTACTGACCTAACTACAAACATCCGAGGTACATGCTTCAATGTTATTTAGTTGGTTGTTGGGATACTGTTGAAGAGGCATTTTATTTTTTATTTTTTCAGAAAATCCCTTTAAATATTATCATTTTAAGTTAACAACATTAACATAAGGGGAAAATGACATTCTATTAAAATATATTGCAAGTACTGAACCTTACTAAAGCTGCTAGCTATACAGAGCCTTCTTTTGGGTTCAACAAGACAGCTGAACAATTTTTGAAAAATATTGCTGGATGTTAGATAGTCAATAGGACCACATCCCTATGTTGAAGTACATAGATAGGAGGAACATAATGGTATTTTTAGGGTGCCAAAAATAAATCAGGAACAAACCGATATATAAAAATATCAAATTTATTTATACATAAAAACATCAGGATATCACCATACAGTAACCATTTTGTAGATGAACAGCAGTATTTTCTTGCTCTACATGTTTATATGTAATCTTGCTCTACAAGTCTATATGTAAGACAGCTGAACAGTTGAAAGGTATTGCCTGTCTCTGCCTGAGCATCAGTTCAGTAAGGTTCTAACTCTTTTCTCTGAAGGTTGGCTTCAAGTAACTGGGAATCAAAATGCAAAGGTTCTGAAGGAAGACCATTAAGAGTTACAAGTAATTATCTGAGTGCTCTGTATTAGGTTATGTGACAATAAGAAGTGTGGAGGGAATCTGAATCTAGACTCAGTTTTCTAATATTACATACACTTACACATTATTTTTCTTAGAGAAATGGGGCCACACTGTTGCATATGAATACTTATAAAATTAAACAAATATAAAAAATAATGTTTCAACCATTTTAAAACTATAGCTATTATTTAATAAAAAAATATTCTGATGATAATACCACAAAGATGTTCAGGCACTTTCTGTTACAGCCTGACAATGCTCTGTCTCCATCTCCCAATTGTTCTCTTGTTGTCACCCTGTTATGCAGGCTTAAGCGAGACCATGATGGCATGGTCCACTGTTTTTTACCATCAGAAAATCCACCCTAAGAAATGGTGGTGATTGGTGGAGTGCATGAATAGAGACAGGAAGCGGCTGCGTAGAGACTGAAGGAGATCAGCAGCACCAACAGAAAACAAATAGAAAATAAAAAGTGACCGTTGTTTATGGTGTACAGTGCTTTAGAAAACCAAATGTCAGGGTTTGCTTATTTTTTAATATGTTTATCAGCTGCATTTCATTAAGCATATATGTGTATGTCATAGTTATTATAGCCAATGTCCATTTAACTAAAAAAAAAAAAATAATACATGTTAGCTTTTTTAAATCAAACCTGGCAATAGATTACTTTTTTATGTTAAAGTATAGCCAAGTATAGCCAAAGTGTAGCCAAGACATTTTGGATATGGTAGTTATGGGTTAAAACCGCTACCAGTTTATTTGTTGCAATTTTGGGCAAATTTCCATTCAATTTCCATTCACTTCCTGTCCCAGAGGCAAATCAAGAAGTTTAGAAGAAAATATAAACCTAGCAATAGATTACTTTTTTATGTTAAAGTATTTGTAGCCAAGACATTTTGGATATGGTAGTTACGGGTTAAAACTGCTACCAGTTTATTTGTTGCAAATTTGGGCAAATTTCCATTTGCTTCCTGTCCCAGAGGCAAATCAAGAAGTTTAGAAGAAAATATAAACATTTGATAGAGCATCTATCTTTCCCCCACTCTAAAAAAAGGTTTTGCCTTTAAGTGCATGCATTCTGAGTAATGTGTAAGTGTAACACAGGTATTTATCAGAAAATATAATATATTAGCAAGGTAATTTCATAGGGAAAGAAGCAATATATCACTTGCAGTAACTCATAAATATTTTGCTATCATCATTCAAGACTGGATGCTTTCCCAAACTACAGACCTGTTGTTGGAATTAGCATGCACTGACAACTTATATATGAGGGTAGGGCAATCGGGGTGCTCTACCAACTCACCCACTGGGGGCATTGCTGCCTTCCCTGGATAACACTAGGGCAGTAACAATGCTGATTGCCTCAACATGGAGAGAGCATCAAAAACCATTAGAGATGGGAACAGCCCAGCAGAGGTTTTTGCAGAGAGATTTATCCTTATTTCCTGTTTGGTGAAATCATGTGGCAATAAGAGAGGAGAAGACTTACTAACAGGGCCAAGGACAGCATTGTAAGCCTAACAGGGATTCTAAACCTTCCCACACTATTCAAAATGAAAAAAAAAAACTTGTTTCCTACTGATCGCAGCCTACCAATTGGACAACGAAGGAGCAGCAATACCTTGATAAGGTCATCTCTGTGCTCTCCCCTTCTGAAAGTATGTTTATGATGTTGCCTTACAGTGCTGTTCAAAAGAATAGATCTCCGAAGGGCAGACACATCAGCCAATTTCTCTTCTAGTGCAGCTGAATGGGAGATTATAGGAGAATTATTTAAAGCTAGATTCAGGTCGTTACATGGACAATTATGCATTTAAGGTTTTTTTTGGATCAATATATAACCACAATTTTGTTTAAAGTTTAGCTTTAGTGATTTGTGAACTATAATGCACTTAGTAAGCAAACTATTTTGATGTTTAATGCTTTATTGCCCTAAGTTTGATGTAATGGAACAACTCTGCAATACATACCAACTATGACATGTTTTTCTCCTTTTTTGTATTTCCTATCCTTTCACAGATGAGAAACATCATATAATCAGCACAATTTACATCTATATAAGTGTTATGGCTGTGGTTATAATAATTGCAGGTTTACTTTGGATGCTGAGAAGATCAGGTATGTTGTTTCTAAAGGGACAGTAGAAAAAGTTGATTTTAGTTAACATTTAGCTATATTAGGGATGCTAATGGACACATCACAAAATGGAAGTTACATCTGAGTATTGAATTAACACATACATTCAATGAACGGAGGTTCCTGAGCGATGATACTTTGTAGTAGGGATAAGATTTAGGTTCAGGACAATGCTGGGTTCAAGTAGAACGCAAGCTATTTGAGGTTCAGGGATCCATTGAACAACTCGACTGTCCAGATTTGTTGTAATGATAATGCACTACAAGGGTCTTTGAAGTTTGTTCAGCTGGCCTATAAGGGCCAATAATGGGGGCTATGTTATATTCCCAAGATGGGAGGTGGGGGGGGGGGGAGGCACAGAGCAACCATAGGGGTTGATTTACTAAAACTGGAGAGTGCCAAATTTGGTGCAGCTGTGCATGGTAGCCAATCAGCTTTTAACTTTACCTTGTTCAATTAAGCTTTGACAAAAAAGAACTGGAAGTTGACGATGACGCACTTTTGGCTCTGAACTGGGCTTTATGCCAACGCGAGGATTTGCCACAGAATCAAAAAGTCTTCATTAGAAATGCCCTAGACTTCTGCCTAAGCCATAATTTTTTTTGGTTTAATGGCCGTTTCTTCTCCCAATGCAGGGGCGTTGCTATGGGGGCCAAATTTGCCCCAAGCATAGCAAATTTGTTTATGGGTGAGTGGGAGGATAAAACGATTTTTTCGGTACCCCGCGCCCAGCTCCTGCTGTACAAACGATACATAGATGATTTGTTTTTTATTTGGGAAGGGTCTAGCGACAGCTTACATGAATTTTTAAATGAACTTAACTCTAATGCTAATAATATTAAACTGACTAGGGAATTTAGCCAGAATGAGATACATTTTCTGGATGTGAGCATTTTTAGACAAGGTGACAAGTTGGGAACCAGGGTCTACTTTAAACCCACAGACTCTAATAGTTACTTGCCCATTGACAGTGGCCATCACCCTATGTGGTTAAAAAATATTCCGAAGGGACAGCTCACTAGGGTGAAAAGGAATTGTTCAGAAGATGGGGATTTCTTGGTACAGGCTCAGATTATAAAGAAAAAATTTATGGAAAAGGGATATTATGAAGAAGCGCTAGATTCCATTATTCAGGAATTAGCTATGCAACCTAGAGTAAACTTTTTAGAAGAAGGCCCACTGGTCCCAAATAGGGACAGTCATGAATGGAGCTTCATTTCAAGCTTTCATTCTCAGTACAAAGAAGTGGAAGGCATTTTTGCCGCCCCCTGGCATGTGCTGTGCATGGACAAAGTGTTACAATCAGTCCTACCCTGTAGGCCTCAGTTTATTTACAGAAGGGCCCTGAGTTTCTCAGACAAAGTAGTGCGGAAGGTGTTGGACCCTCCGACTAGGCCCCCCACTTTTTGGAATAAGAATGGTTTTTATAGCTGTAGGAGGTGTCGTGCTTGTAAGGACGTAGAGAGACCGTTAAGAGCGTTGGAGAGTTTTACATCCACCTCTAATAATAAAGAGTTTGCCATTAAAGAGCTCATTACGTGCAACACCTCCTATGTTGTCTATGCTCTCCAATGTCCGTGTGGGCTTATGTATATAGGCTGTACTAAGAGACTTTTAAGAATCAGGATCGCAGAGCATATAACCAACATAAAAATAGGTTTTAAAGACCACAATGTCTCGCTCCATTTCAAATTAAAGCATAACCAAGACCCCTCTGGCCTCAGGTTCTGGGGCATTGACCATTTAAAACCGAAGTGGAGGGGTTCTAATTTGGTCCGTGACCTGTCTAAGAGAGAGACCCAGTGGATCTTCTTGGCGGATACATTATCGCCAAGAGGGTTGAACGTGGAGTTGGACATTAACTGCTTCATAAGCGATTTTTAATTGTCTGCTATGGGGTAGAGATGATCAGTTTCTTATTAATGCCTAATCTGCTTATATACTTTATGCTGTATACAGTTGAGGTTTGCGCATAGTTTATACGTATAGTCCTATTTTTTATAGTATTTTTTATATAGTAATGTATGTCGTTTTAAGCGTATATTGGTTTTAACTTACCTGATTGGGGTCCTTTTTTAGAAATCAACTGCCCACTATTGGTCTCTTTTAACTGACTGTATTTAGAGATATAATGTGATTTTTTTATTATGTGTTTTTTTATTATGTGTTTTTGATTGAATATTCACTGTTTGTACTTAATGATTTATTAGCGATTGAATTATATGGAATCAGTGATTTGCTATACGCTATATTTGTATATGCGCCTGATATGCTGCATTAACAAGCAGTTATCATGCTTCATTGATCGCCTGATATGCTGTAGTGTCATGTAGCGATCATTTTTAGTGATTGCTGCAGTATGTATATGCATATCGGCGGGCTTAATATGATAGATTCAACTTATTTGTTGATTGCATGTGATGATGTATTGTTAGCCCCTATTATAAAAGCATAATGTGTAATGTCATTTTTTACATGTTTTACATTCACTGGCTGGCGCTGTTTAGCCTGGGAGTGTATATGCTCGCTTATGCGAGCCAATGTGCAAAGTGGCTATTTGTCTCTCCCCCTCTCCTGTGGAGAAGCCGTCAGTATGTATCTCGGCCGATGACTTGCACCTGTCGTCACGCCGAACGCTTATCTGATTGGTTAGGGCGAATGGGGCTGGGCAATATAGACCTGTCCGTTAGTCGTGTAGGCACGCCCTCTGTTGAAGTCAGGATATGACAAAACGCGTCAGGGCGTGGCCTACACGACGCCGGAAGTGACGCTTGCGCTCCACCACAGCCTGTATCACAACCAGGAAGTTAGAGATCGCTACTTGGGAAGCTGAACCGGCTGAAGTTTACCATGGTGAAGTGCTGTGTCTAATACTTCCTTCTGATGTGCTCTTTTGATTGCAACAATAATGTACGTATAATATTTGAAGGGGGGTCTTTGTGTGATGTGAAGGGCTTTTAATTAATAAATAGGATTACGCTATGTGCGCTTTTCTTTTTGTTGTCTGGTGATTTGTGAGCCCTGATCGTCTTGGATTCCTCCGGAGGGTTGCTGACAGTGGCCTGTGGCTTGGATCTCTCTTTTCTTGGATGCTTATGGTTATTAGGCTCTGGTGAGTTTAACCCCCTGAGGGGAGTGTGTTCTCACAGGGTGGAAGTGGATGGATCGGTGGAAGGTGCACACTGAATTTCTATACTTCGATCACCTATGAACACTTTCTGAACCACTGTGCTTACTGCTCTTCTCTCTCAAAGGACTTTTGTTTGTGAAGTTGGCCACATTTATCCGTTCTAGCTCAACATTAGCGCTCTTTTTAGTGTGTTATTATAGTCATATTTTGCTGATTATGGTATGCCACTATTTATGAAAATTTGAAAACAGACCTCACCTTGCATAGTTAACCAAAATGAATAATAAATCTAGAGCCCACAGCAAAAAAACTCAAGACAGAACTTCTATAAAGGTTCAATTTCAGTTTCTGTCCCAAGTTCTGTACAAAATATCTAAAAATATCCCTATAAAAATAGGGTTTCTTATATATGTTTAAAGAAAACAATACAAAAAGAAAAATATCTGACTCTTATGCAGCTAACTTATAACAAATACATTTTTGTTTACATAGAAAGTATAAAGACACACAAAGTCAAGGTAAAAACAAAGGTGTACCTAGTAAAGGTAGTAGGTATACTTTTGTTTGTAGCTTGTGTCTCTGTGTCTTTATATTTCTTTCTATGTACTAAAATGTATTTGTTATATAATTATCTGCATAAGAGTCCATTATTTTTCTTTGTTATTGTTTTCTATAAATATATATCAGAAGCCCCTATAAAAAACAATATTTTTACAGTAGTTGGGACAGAAACTAAAAGTGACCATTGGTATTAAATCCACCACAAAATAAAATGAAGGACAAAAAACACCCAATAGTAAGTACTAAAACGGCAGCTAAAGGGTTGCTTGCCCAAAGAGCTAGTGATCAAATTTAAAGTACAGATTCCTAACTAACACCAATCTTTTCCTATGCACTTTGTCAGCTACAGTTTGTTCCCTACAACAGCCTCCAACTCACTGACACTATGGCTACTCTGTGCCCCACTTTTTATAGTAAGAGGGGGCCTTAATCAATATCCCCCTATTGACCCTTCTAAATCTGTTGACCATAGTTCAAAGACCATGCACTATGGTTGACAAAAATTTTCTGGGGTGATTCTGTATATAAACCCACTGGGACCTCTAATCTTGTACCCACAGGATTTGTCTTGAACTCATGGTAGTGGCAGACTGGAACCTTATCCCTAGTATGCTGTGCTATACTTCAACCACAGTGTTTTGTACACCATACAGCACACTACAAAATCTGAACCTGTGGTGGACATATCTGCTGTGCAGCCCATGCAGGTGATCAGGCGCCTCTGAGGTCCTGCAAACTGTTTCTTGTAGGGTCTGTTCCAGAATCTCAGTCGCAAGATGATGGTCAAGGGTGCTTAAGGTGAATGAAAGAGAAAATGTATAGGTCTGTGGGCAGTAACTGACCATACCTCATACTTTGGGTGCCAAGGGTGCAGCAATTAGGATGTCCAGCTCCTATTTCAGGAAAAGTAACTACCAATGAAGAGGGGCTCTTAAACCAATATAAAAGGCCATTCCCTCACAGAACACCAATGATTGAGGTACTTTTTTATATTGGTAGTCTGTCTAAATACTCCATTATAGGGGATTTGATGCTGAACACTAGGGATGAGCCGAACACCCCCCGGTTCGGTTCACAGCAGAACATGTGAACAGGCAAAAAATTCGTTTGAACACGTGATTACCGTTAAAGTCTATGGGACACGAACATGAATAATCAAAAGTGCTAATTTTAAAGGCTTATATGCAATTTATTGTCATAAAAAGTGTTTGGGGACCAGGGTCCTGCCTCAGGGGACATGTATCAATGCAAAAAAAAGTTTTAAAAACTGACGTTTTTTTCGGGAGCAGTGATTTTAATAATGCTTAAAGTGAAACAATAAAAGTGAAATATTCCTTTAAAATTCATACCTGGGTGGTGTCTATAGTATGCCTGTAAAGTGACGCATGTTTCCAGTGTTTACAACAGTCCCTGCACAAATTGACATTTCTAAAGGAAAAAAGTCATTTAAAAGTACTCGCGGCTATAATAAATTGTCGGTCCTGGCAATACACATAAAAGTCATTGAAAAAAAATGGCATGGCATTCCCCACAGTCCATTACCAGGCTCTTTGGGTCTGGTATGAATATTAAAGGGAACCCCGAACCAAAATTAAAAAAAAAAAATTGCTTGGGGGTCCCCCCAAATTCCATACCAGGCCCTTTAGGTCTGGTATGGATGTTAAGGGGAACCCAGCGCCAAAATTAAAAAAAAAAATAGCGTGGGGGTCCCCCTCAAAATCCATACCAGACCCTTATCCGAGCATGCAACCTGGCAGGCCGCAGGAAAAGAGGGGGGGAGAGAGAGCGCCCCCCCTCCTGAACCGTACCAGGCCACATGCCCTCAACATGGGGAAGGTGCTTTGGGGTAGCCCCCCCAAAGCACCTTGTCCCCATGTTGATGGGGGCAAGGGCCTCATCCCCACAACCCTTGCCTGGTGGTTGTGGGGGTCTGCGGGCGGGGGGGCTTATCGGAATCTGGAGGCCCCCTTTAACAAGGGGACCCCCAGATCCTGGCCTCCCCCGTGTGAAGCGGTAACGGGTACAAATGTACCCCTACCATTTCACAAAAAAAGTGTGAAAATGGTAAAAATGACATGATACGGCTTGGGGACAAGTCCTTTATTAAATAATAAAAAAATAAAAATGTCCCATGAAGTCATCTTCTTCTTCTCTTGCTCCGCCGATGGACCGAAAAAGAAAAAAAAAACCCGCACGCCGCCACCGATCCGCCTTCATGGGAGGCACCCGCCGTAATGACCGGCCTCTCAGGTGAGAGTTCTTTTATAACTGAGGACGGGGCCACACAGTGACATCGTCGGGTGACCCCGACCCCCTCTGATGCACGAGGACATCCCTATGGCTTCCCTGTAGCGTCAGAGGGGGGCGGGGCCACACGGTGATGTCCTGGGTGACCCCGCCCCCTCTGACGCACAGGGACATCCCTATGGCTTTCCTGTAGCTCCAGAGGGGGCGGGGTTACCCGGCGACATCACCGTGTGGCCCTGCCCTCAGGTACGAAATTTAAAGGAATATTTCACTTGTATTGTTTCACTTTAAGCATTATTAAAACAGCTCCCGCAAAAACGGCCATTTATAAAACTTTTTTTTGCATTGATACGTGTCCCCTGGGGCAGGAGCCAGGTCCCCAAACACTTTTTATGACAATACTATGCATATAAGCCTTTAAAGTAGTACTTTTGATTTCTCCCATAGACTTTTAAAGGGTGTACTGTAGCTTTCGAATTTAGCGCAAACACCCCAAAATGTTCGCTATTCGACAAACAGGCGAACACCCGATGAACGTCGGTCTCATCCCTACTGAAAACCAGAGTGTTTCGGGAGCTTTTATGGGGGAGAAGTCTAAATTTGCTGAATGAATGCAATAAGCAACAAGTTATAATGCATGTATTAGTTTCAAATAAGATATTTACTTTTATGCATATGAATATTAGCCTTCAGTTCTCATTGGATTTTGTGTCGGAAAATAACGATTGTTATTATTATGGAACTGGAGAAAGTGCAGAGAAGGGCAACCAAACTGATAAGAGGCATGGAGGAGCTCAGCTATGAGGAAATATTACAGGAACTGAATCTATTCCCTCTTGAGAAGGGGGGATATGTACAAATACATAAGTAGTCCATATAGTGAACTTGGTGTTGAGTTTTTCACTTTAAGGTCATCGCAGAGGACAAGGGGGCACTCTACAGCTAGAGGAAAAAAGATTTCCAAATACGGAAAGGTTTTTTTCACAGTAAGAACTGTGAAAATGTGGAATAGACTCCCTTCAGAAGTGGTTCTGGCAAGCTCATTAGATTGCTTTAAAAAAGGATTTTTTCTAAATTTACATAATATAACTGGGTACTAACATTTATAGGTAAAGTTGATCCAGGGAAAATCCGATTGCCTCTCGGGGGACGAGGAAGGATTTTTTTCCCCTGCTGTAACAATTTGGAGCATGCTTTGTTGGGTTTTTTTGCCTTCTTTTGGATCAACTGTGGGTGAAGGATTGTGTATATGGGATTGTATGTTTTTTTTTTTTTTTACTTGAACTAGATGGACTTGTGTCTTTTTTCAACCTGACTAACTATGTAACTATGTTATTATTTAGTGTAAAGAGGGCACCAATATTATTTCTGCACAGGGGCACATTGTTTACTTATTTTTCACTTGTGTGAACCCCTTCACATTATTCTGCGTGTCCCATACCGAAGACTGATGCTGTTTTTTATGCTGAATACAGTAGATCACTACCCTCTGTATTTTTCCAATGCTAGAAATTGAAGCCTGGTTAGGAACAGTAAAACTCTAAAGTTTTTGTGGTTCCAGGTTGCATAAATAAAATTACTGGTACATGCAAGGAAGCTTTAGAAAATAGTGGTGTTAGTGGTTACCTAACTGACTGCTGGTCTCATGCTGCTGGCTCTGCTGAGCAATATCATGACCAGTGATGGAACTTTGTAGTGACGAACATACTCCGTCCCCATTTTCACTTCCTGACGTGGGCGAGAGTTGGGTGTGGGGGCAGAGTAAACTATTGTTTTCATTTTCTAGGTTTTAGTTTTAATTTAACCATAGGATGTTTAGTTTCAAATTCACAGATCTGTATCAGGTTTAGGTAATGCATCCTGCTATACAGGGTCTCTTTTTTAAAATAATTTCTGGCTGTTTCAGTACAGTGCTTATAGTGTCTCTGCAGATATGTTTCTGTTTGTACCAGAACAGTACTTGTTTTATCTATGCACATATGGCAGGGGTTTGCTTGCATTGCTGAGTGTTAACCCCTTAAATTCTGGGACATCAGTAATATATAGGGGTATCCAAGACCAGATGTCTGAAATATTGGATTCCCCATACACTTAAGCCTAGTACACAATGATATTATCAGACGAATGGTAGTCTGTTTTTTTTTTTTTGCGCATGCTAGTATCCATATCGAAAATGAAGAGGTTACTAAAGTTAGGAAAATTCTCGTACAACAGAGTAAAAATTTGGAAATTATGTAATGTATTGCATAGTATTTGTATTGTATTTTCAAACAAAAACTGTACTGATTAAATAAAAATCATACGATCTGGTATCGTATGAATCATACGAGAAAAACTTTCGTGTTTGTTCCCTCAGATAATTTCGAATGAACTGTCCTGATCCGTTTTGGAAAGCTGTGTACTAATTAGATTATTATACTATCGCTTCAAAAGCGGCATTTTCCGTCCAATTTTCTGAATATGTGTACTAGGCTTTAGCCAGTAGAAGAAGCTCATGCCCCAGGACTCACAATGTGATACTAAATTAATTGAGACTGGGGCCCCCAAGACACCACAGGGTGGCCAACCAGCATGGCAAAACCTGATTAATTCAATCAATTTTTTCTCATATGCACGATCTTGTATTGAGGGATATTTCCCGAAATAAAATAATGTTCAGGCTAGAAGGCAATGCTTAAATGAGATTCTTTTACTGAACAGGATGCATCCAACATAGAAACTGTAAACCATTCAATGCAGTTCCATTACAGGCAAGATAAGCTTCATTAGGAAAATTTGAGGGAGGGTGGTAATATAACTGGTGCACACAGGATATGGTTCAACTGTGCACAGTACCAATTTAGCTTTGTGGGTTTTATTGTCAAAGCTTAATTGAACAAGCTAGAAGCTGATTGGTTACTATGCAAAGCTGCATCAGATTCTGTGTGCACCAGTTTTAGTAAATACCCCCCTTAGTGCCCACTATAACTGGTGTAAATAAAGTATACTGTCCTCTACTCCACAAATCCAAGTATAGCTGTAATTCAACTCCACAACGAAGTAGTCCCTCAGGGTGCACCCTTACAGTTCCTACTCCCATTGTGAGACTCTCCAAAAGAATTAGAGCACCTCCTTAGCTCCTTCTTGCCACCAGCTGCCAACTCAACTTGACCCTTCTGTCATTTTACACACTGAAGAAGGGATTTTCCCTGAAAGGACCTTTCCTTAATGGAACAAAGTTAAACAAAGATGAGTGGGGACATTTGGTGCTGTCAGTAAAATTTACAACAAAATTTTCACTAAGGAAAATAACAGTAGAGCCCTAACACTGTTACATGCATGTTCATACAGTACTGATTGTGTCTTTACGATCATGTTCCTAGTTGTGTCAGTACATAACTTATTGTGCATCTGCAGACATGTCTCTGGCTGTGTTAGTAAGGTACTGATTGTGTCTTGCAAACATGTTTCTGTGTTAGAATTATGTCAAATCTCCCATCTTTGCATTTTCATGATTCCAAGGACCTCCACCAAGACTTCTTCCGGGATATCCAGAATTCCTGTCAGCAGTTTCAGTGCTGCTCTTTGAATTCCTGCCTGATACTGAAAATTATCCTTGCCAGTCCTTCCTATGAATCTCTGCCAGTACTCCAATGCTGCTCGCATAATCTCTACCAGGACTTCCAGTATCCCTGCCAAAACTTACAATGGTACTCACAGGATCTCTGCCAGTATTTCCAATACTGCTCAAAGAATCCCTACCAAGATTTCCAGTATCATTGCCAGTACTTCCAAGAGCACCCATAAAATCTCTGACAGTACTTCCAATGGTGGTTGCAGAATCCATGCCAGGCCTTTTAGTGCTCTCTAAAACTATGCTGAACATATCGTCTGAACCAGAAGAGTATTTAAAGGAGAAGTACAGCCAAAGCTCATTTGTCTGTACCTCCCCTGTGGATCACAGGAGTGCAGTTTATTCTGCACTCCTGTGACCTGTCATAGAGCTGGCCCAAGCTCAGGCAAGATCGCGACAATGGAGTCAGGATCCACCCACATGCCCGGACCGCCATCTGGCTCAGCCTCTCAGCGAGCCGCTAAAAATCTGAGTAGGCCACTCCTACCCCCCTCCACAACCCAGCGCACCAGCGCACGTGCGGAGGCAGAGCAGAGAGCCGGTGACTGCAAGTCACCGGCTCTCTGCTTGGAGAGCTCTGAGAACCGAGCGATCTGCGGTGTTAGATCGCTCGGTTCTCAGTCTTATGCTGCGTACACACAAGCGGACTTTCCGGCAGACTTGGTCCGGCAGACCGGACTCCGTCGTACAATTCGATCGTGTGTGGTCTCCAGCAGACTTTTTTTTCCCAAAAGTCTGACGGACCCAGAAATAAAACATGTTTCAAATCTTTCCGACGGACTCGAGTCTGGTCGCAAAATCCACTCGTCTGTATGCTAGTCTGACGGAATAAAACCGACGCTAGGGCAGCTATTGGCTACTGGCTATCAACTACCTTATTTTAGTCCGGCCGTACGTCATCACGTACGAATCCGTCGGACTTTGGTGTGATCGTGTGTAGGCAAGTCTGTTCGTTAGGAAAGTCCGTCGGAAGTCCGCTGAAAGTCTGTCGGATAGAGCGTCGGACCTAGTCTGCTGGAAAGTCCGGTCGTGTGTATGCGGCATTAGAGGCACCGGGGGACAGATGCAGCATCAGACCTATGCTGCATCCAGCTAGGTAAGTGTGATTGGGGAAAAAACCTTAAACATATACTTTTCTTTTAAGCATCAGCCCAGGAAATGGCTGTTACTGTCTCTTCTTGCCAGCTACCTGATTTGTATAAAACCGCTATACTATATCACTGACCACCTTTTTCATTACTAACCTGGATATACCTGACTATTCTCTTGCCTTAAACCTGACCTTTCTTCTGCTATCTTGTTCATTGTCAGCACAGATTTCTCTGACCTCTTTTTACTGTCGTGCCTGTTTCTGACCCCTTCCATGGATGTGACCATTCTCCAGTCACTCCCAGTTGTACAATCTCCATATTGTAGCATCCCTATCCCTGCTCACCCTTTGGTGGGGCAATTCTGTGGGTCGCAACCTGGTGACAGAATAAAGCGAAACCCATCACTATTATCAGGAACTTTGGTGAAATCCCTGGTGCTTTGACTTTGCACCTTGGGTGAGCCTGTGTCATTTGCTGGGGGTTATTGTTGTAACATTCTTGTCACTACAGTATTGATACTGCACATGTTTTTAGTTGTGTTGGAACTGTACTGTTTATGTCTCTGAAAACATGTTTCTGCCTATATAGTGTATTGATTGTATATTTGTGGACTTGTCTTTGTTGTTCAATGTTCATTTATTGATCTTTATGCTTGGTTCAAACTATTGTTGCTCTGTGAGCCGTGTTCACGTGCACTTCTTTATGCACAATCCTATACCCACAGTTGATCCAGAGGAAGGCAAAAAAAACATAAAAGCATTAATCAGCTTGCTCCAGCAGAGTAAAAAAATCCTTTCTGATCCCCCAAGAGGCAATCAGATATTCCTTGGATCAACCTTACCTATAAATATTAGTATCCAGTAATGTTCTTACGTGTCTATTATTTGATTAAATACATTTTTAATTCAGTTAACTACTGTTTAATTCACTGTGTGCAATTGATTATTTCCTCACATTTAAGGGAAGTGGGGCACACGAGGTGTGTGTGTAATGGAAGTGCCTAAACTATTCAGGGAACAGGGGAGAGAAATATGGTATATGGCCTAGTGGAGAAAAAAAATGTAAATCTAGCCCTGAAGATACTGTATGTGTATGTTCCTGTCCTGAAGCTTTATTGTGTGGGCTATAGGAGGATTTACCAATATTGAAATCGTTTTAAATGTTTCTGCTCTGTGTTATGTACATGTTGGTATACACTGTGTACTGTACAATATAATGCTATATACCCCTTCTCTTGAGGTATCCATGTGCTGTGTGGCAGCTCTGGGCTACAGCAATGGCCAACTTTTCTTTGCAGAATGTAGATCACACTATCTCAGATATCAAGGATAACTTGCCACAAATGCGTAGCATTGTTGAATTGTAAGTCTTGTTAATTTGCTGCTCATTTTCACTGGCAAGTTGTACACTTGCAGAGCACTTGAAGCACAAGTTCTAGTTGACACTTTTCCAAATTCAGCCACAGTGACCCCTGTGGTGGGATGAATATTGCACAACAAAACTGAACCAGAACTTGCAGCAGACTTGCAGAATGCAAAGAAAGTTGATCTGGAGTCATGCAATGCAGACTTGCTGCAATTGTGCAACAAACTTGTGAAGCCAGGCAAGTCTAGCAATAGCTTAGCAAGTCATTTTCAAACTTACAGCACAATTGCTTGCTATCTGGGATATACCAACAACCAGTTAATTTTCTACTGCGATTTCAAGGAGCAATACAAGAGAGTTAGAATGGAGGCAAAATCACATTGCATTACCTGGCCAAAGCCCTTAATAACCAATTTGGCTATCCATGTAGAAATGCAGTATCTGTGTGATAACTACCAAATAATATTGCTGCATAGAACCTTAGTTATTAAGCAAGTTCTACAGTTAGATCATTTTAAACTGTGGTTATCATCAAAATTCTACACAAGTTGCTGCCTGACCTCTTGCAAATCATAGGAGATGCTGGGAACAATGTATGAAGATTGTTCATGAGTGGCATGTGTGTATGGGGCAAGGGGGAAACTTTGGGTGTATCAGGGGGATCATGATTGGTACAGGAATGGAAGATAGGTCAAGTGGAATGTGGTTTAAGAAGATGATGATGCAAATAGGGGACTGGAGCTTTGTGGATGGTAATGGGATGAATTATTATCCACTTAACTTTAGTCTATATCCATTTATATAGAAGACATGACTCCAAACATATGACCTAATGATTAGAGGTAAATTAATAGCATACATGGTAAGTTACTAGAAAAATGCATGTCTACCAAACTTTCATGTGACTGCTGCTGTGTTGGAATGAAAGGGAGAATATTATTGTGGCAACATGTTTAATTTGTCTTTCAAAAGCTTTATGAGGCTAAATACTATCTAATAAAAACATGAAAAGTCCAAAATAGTTCCATGGTCTATGATCACTCCACCCTCTCTATAGTTCTGGCCATGTCTGGCATGCACACACAACACAACATACGTAACACTTGTAAGGTGCAAATTTTTGTAACATGTTTGGATCATGCACCTGTTTCTCATTCTTCTTGACAAAATTGACCTACAGTAACTCTATCAAATTGGATGATGACCATTAGTGAACAGCAAGTTTCAGGTTGTGCCACGGATTTTCATTTGGATTGAAGTATGGGATTTGAAATGACATTCAGATTTTTTTTTCTATTAACTTCAGTGTAGCATTGGCTGTATTTTTAGTGTCATTGGCCTACTGCAAAGTGAACCGCTCCCCCAGTCCCAGGCTCCTTGCTGACTAAAAGAGGTTTTTGGTTACTCTTCTAAAAAGCTAAGCTTTAATAAATATTCAAGGGGCAGTTGTTACACAGACAGCTGCCCAACATCAGCTGTGGGTCTCTGCATCTCTTTTCAGCATTGCCATTGGCCTCTTGGTTACTCCTCTGTATGCACATTCTTTCTTTATAATATAAAAACAGAAGACCACATTCCGTTTGTAGGTGGGGTGCAGGGACAATAATTCACACAGTCAGGTGCAATATAAAAACTTGTATTGAAGTAATGTAGCAACAGTTCCCAACAAACCTGGTGGGACAGCCACCCAGCTGGGCACACGCACAGTTTGCAAAACGTAAAAAAGGAGGTTCCAGCTAAACTGGCAGCATCTGTTGAGAGGGGACAGAATGCCTGGCTGTCTCAAGCCCAATCAGCAAGGTATCCAGAGAGTTGCGACCCTACGCTTTCTCTCCTCATCAGGAACCTTTCCCTATCGCTAGTACGGTCCCTAACAGACAGGCTATCTTTCCCTACTCTACCCATTCTTATGAGTACTCCAAACCCAGGGGTCGGGGTCTTAAATAGACTCTGCCACACCTAAGACAGGTGTCAGAGTCACATGGGCAACCAGCATCCAATCAGATCACTACCCCACTGACTCCAGAAGCCCTGTTCCCCATGACTTGAATGCTACCTGCAGTGAAGACAGTAGACTACACCTGGCTTCATGTTTCCTTTGCGAAAAATACTGGAGACCTCTTGTGCCTATACGGTTTTAAAGTCTCAGTGGGCATGCCCCAACCACCTGTCTGTTCTCCTTCACAGTTTTCAGTCACTCCTTCCAGTTTTCCTTTGTAGAGTACAACTCTTGCTTCATGTAATAGAGGATTCTGGCACACATTCAGTTTCACATCCTTATCACTAATGCAGCACCTCTCTCTGCTTTCCATCTCAACACTGCACTTCATTCCAAACCACCTTTCTCCCTTTAAGTGTTACATGTCTGCTTCTCTTTGTGTTGTCATCCTGTGCCCTCACTGCAGTATACAAGATTTTGAAGACTGCATACTAGGAAGTTAGGGCAATGCACTCCCTGCTTACAGCACACAGTGTTAGAGACACACACACACACACACACACATACACACACACACACACGCTGTCATGCTTACCTCTAACACAGATGGCCAGACACTATAGCTGGCTACTGTGTTCTTATCCTAAGGCAAGCAGGCCCACCAGTATTCGGTTGCCCCCAGGACTTATACACAATGCTAAAGTGTCTGGCCACCATTCCAGGGCAGATGCAAACTGAGCAAAACAAACAAGTACTTGCGGTTGGCAGACAAGCAGAGTTGTTCAATGGCAGGCAGTGTTCAGAGAATAGTTGATATCCGATCTGAGGTTATAAACAGGGAAATCCAATCTAGCAGAGCAGAACAGACAAACAGGCAGCTCGATCAGGTAAAACACCCTCTATCACAAGCATGAGACTGCAAGCTTGGCTAGCTTATAACAGGTTTGGTCTCCACCCAGAGTCTGGCCACAATCAATCACCTTGCAGGTGGACAGACAGACAAGGAGAATGCCACAGCTAAAACCAGGATGCTGGAACCGGCAGCTATGATGAAGTAGGAGCGCACATGCTCCTGACATTAACCCCCTCTGATGAGGGGCCCCCGGACCCTTAGAGACAAGGTGGACATCCAGCACAGGACCATCAGGCTGGGCAAAGGTCAGGGGGTCAGCAAGGTCTGGTTGGTTAGCAGGTGACGTATCAATGGAGTCAAGCTGGATAGCTGGAACACAAACTGGATGCAGAGTAGCTTGAAGAAAAGGTCGAAGCCCCCACCTGGCCAAATGAGGCAGTCTATCTAAAGGATGGATGGAACTTCTTAGACAGGTTTGAGCAGATGTAGTTGCAGTAGGTTGAGGCCAGGTTACTGAAAGTCCCAAATATGAAAAGGCAGGCGGCTCAATTGGCATGTGCTGAACCGGAACAACTGGTGTGCAGAGACAGACTGAACCACATTGGTGTTATCAGAGTATTGAAATTATGTGCTGGAGGGGCGTATGCACGGAGTTTGACAGAGCGGTAATGTGCTGCTAGAGCTCCGCTCCGTGACAGAGGAAAAGCTGCGGTAAAGTATAAACCCGCCGGTAAAAAATCCCACCCTCTTCTCCCGCTTACTACCGTGACCCCCCGTGGGTCTGTTTGGGACACATAAAATGGTGTTGGGAGGCAATCGCAACAAGTTTTAAAACTCCCCCATTAAGGAGAGACAGACGTGGGCCGCAGCTAAAATGGCGCCGGCATCTGCCTCACACAGCACCTCATCAGAAACAAAAACTTATGCAACCAAACTCTCCAGGTGAGTCGGACACAGAACTGTATCCCTCACAAGACACTGCTCTTGAAAGCTCTGCTCCCCCAACACTTATAAAACAATTTGAACATATGCTGCAAAAAGCACTAAAACAAACATCAGAGCACATTACAAATAGTCTTACAAAGGAAATAAGAGAACTGGGTAACCGTGCAGAAGCATTAGAACACAGAGTTGATGACATTTAAATATCAGCACAACATCTTTTAGCAGAAATGGAAAATCTGAAGAAAATTTAATACTACAATCCAGACTGGAAGATTATGAAAACAGAGCCAGACGTTCCAACCTCTGCATTAGAGGAATCCCAGAAACAGTAATAGATTTGCAATCAACCATAACGGCTCTATTCCAAGAACTACAATAGGCTTTACCAATAGAACGCTTAGAAATGGACAGAGTTCATTGGACCCTCACACCCAAAAAAAAGATGGCCCTCCACGCGATATAATCGCAAAATTTCATTACTATCGCACGAAAGAGCAACTATTGGCAGCAGCTCGGGAAAAAAACGCCTTAACCTTCCAGGGTTATAATTATGAACTATTTGCTGACTTATCCCAACTGACCATTAACAAACGGTGCTCAATGAAACCTCAACTTATGCCGCGTACACACAATCGGACATTCCGACAACAAAATCCTGGATTTATTTCTGACGGATGTTGTCTCAAACTTGTCTTGCATACACACGGTCGTACAAATGTTGTCAGAAATTCCGGTCGCCAAGAACGCGCTGACGTACAACATGTACGACGGCACTAGAAAAGGGAAGTTCAATAGCCAGGGTGCCACCCTTTGGGCTCCTTCTGCTAATTTTGTGTTAGTAGAAGTTTGGTGAGAGACAATTCGCGCTTTTCAGCCTCATGCTTTTCCAATCGTTACTGCTCTTCAGTTTGTGCTTGTGGGTTCGTATCTGGTTTTTAGTGCATGTAGTCAGTTCGCATCTGATTTTCAGTGCGTGCTATTTCTAGTATGTATTTGATTTTCAGTGCATTCTTGTCCGCTTGTTTCTGATTTTCAGGTCGCTCTTCTGTTAGTTCATTCTGACCAGCCGTACTGTACTCGTCACAGAGTTCGTTCTATGCGGGTGCTTGGTGTTGGGGTTCTTACTTTGACCCAAGCCCAGTCCATGAACAGGACGGGGAGGAGTTCATGGACGAAGAATTGGTTGCTCCAGTGTGACCAATTCTCGCACATGCCTTTGTTGTGGGAGATCCAGGGGAATAATCCTGATGATTTCAGGAATTATCTCAGGATGACGGACCCCGTTTTTTACCATTTGTTGGCTTTGCTGTCCCCTTATATTACCAAGCAGGACACCTGCATGCGGCAAAACCATCACTCCTGAGCAAAGGCTCGTCGCCACGTTGCAGTACTTAGTGACGGGGAGAAGTCTGCAGGACATAAAGTTCTCGACAGGCATCTCCTCCCAGGCTCTGGGGATCATTATTCCAGAGACCTGTTCTGCCATCATTCAGGTCTTGCAGAAGGACTATATTAGGGTAAGTTTTCTCCTTTAACATCACATTCTATGTATTTAATATTTGCTAATGTGTTGTATTTCTTTCATCATTCCCTAATTACCATGATTGTAATATGCTGTGAATGTCCTTTTTGTCCTCATGCATGCTGGAAGTTTTTAATGCTCCTTTCTTGTCCTTCATGCATATTTGCCTTCACTAACCTCCCCAGCATGCTATCCTGGGCCCATACATACCTAGCCTAGTTACTTAAAGTGGATGTAAGCCCGAAATTTTTTTTATATAATTCTGTAGAGTATAAGATTTCCTATCATTTGAGCCCAGTCTTGCCACACAGAGTTAATCCATCTCTGAGCAATCCTCTTTTATTGTTCAGTGAGATAAATCTTGACAAACTGAGAAAAACTTTGTCAAATCCTCCCCCTTGCTGTGAGTGACAGGTGATTTACATATCTCGTGCATTAGCCTAAGAGACATGCATTATTTTTTAATTACCTCCCCCTCCTTTCTTCAGCAGCTCTGCAAGGATTGGCTGTTCCACACCTCACCATGATTTGGCATGCTGAAGTCATGTGGTTACTTTCCTGTCTTTTCACTGGATGTTAGAGATCATAGCAGAAGTTCAGTGTTAGAAATACACAGGAGAAAATTAATATTGACAAGGGGAGTGTAGAGGTGGGCGGGGAGTCTACTGACGTCACGACTCCACCCACCAAGCTCCAGACAACAGACCCACCCACAGAATATGCAGTTTTTCGGGTCTAATAACAGACAGAGGGGAGACATTTGACAAGTAAAGATACATGCAGGAGGCATGTATATCCATATAGATAACCCCTATGGCAGTAGTTTAGAAAGGATGACATTGGGTTTACATCCACTTTAACAATGTATTTTGTCAGCTCCATAGTAGTGCTTTACCCTAAACACCCCCTAAAATGTGTACAAATGTTATTTTTGTCCTTAAATTCAGGCAGAGTGCAAGAGGCTTTTTTGGGGGGTCCCAAACTTATTTGGAACCCTCCCTCCCCCCAACCACTAAGTCAACCGATACCAATACTCTGTCTGCTGACTTTGCCAAACCCATACACACTATACCTACCTCTTTTGAGGTCATATTTATGGATGAATTCACCAAAGCATGTAGTGAAAGGGCCTGCCTGAATACTTTCAAATGGTACTGTTTAAAGTTTTGTTCTCCTACTATCTTGATAGGTAATCACAGAATGTAAAAACGTGCTTCAATTTGGACAGTGTGTATTCATATTTTTGGATTATAACACTTCTTACCTGTCCAGTGATCTGCCAATACTGTAAGTAAGGAGGGGCTGGCCAAAGTAAAACACATTATTTATGCATTTAGCCCTCAATGAAGTGGAGAGGGTTAACCGTCCAAAATATCCCCCCACCCTAAAATTTTTACAATGGGCCATCAGAGGGGGTGAGAAATTTGATAAGTGGACCTTATATTTTTGTCTTTAAATACTCCTTAAAATAAATGTTTTATACTTATGTTGGCCAAAAATGTTTGTGTCTAATCTGCTTGCAATGTTATGTGCAAAAGTACTAATTTATTTTTTTTATGTTTCACTCCACAGTTTCCTTCATTGCCACAGGAGTGGCTTCCCAATTTGCCCAGCGATGGGACTTTCCCAACTGTGGAGGGGCAATCGATGGGAAACATGTCCACATCATCCCACCCCCCCAACTCGGGGTCATACTGTTATAATTATAAGGGGTTTCATAGTATTGTCATGTTGGTGGTGTTGGCGACATACGAGTTTCTCTATGTGGACGTGAGGAAGAATAGCCGGATGTCGAATGGTGGAGTCATCACCCAGACAGAGTTCTATGGACGGCTCCAGAATGGTGGCTTGGGCTTGCCACCTCCGGAAGACAACGTGGCTGGTCTACTGTTCATCTTTGTTGCTGATGAAGCATTTGGGCTGGTTGATCACCTGATGCAGCCATTCCCGATGAGGACTCTCACCCCGGACCAGAGGGTTTTTAACTACCAGCTGGCCAGAGCCAGAATAGTGGTGGAGAATGCTTTCGGCATAATGGCCAGCGGGTTCCGCCTATTCCTGACGCCAATCAACATGGCAGAATATAAACGAAACCATATAATACTTGCATGCATTCTACACAACTTTCTCAGGAGAAATGCTACGAACCATGTGGCCTCAGTTGGGCCAGAGGCCGAATTTCCAGAACAAACAACAACCCTGACGGCGCTTGAAGCTGGCTGTCCTGGCTTGCCCCCCCCCCCCCAAAGTGCCCGTGAGGTCCATCAAAAATATATGGAATACTTTGCAGGTAGGGGGGCCATTGATATGCCATCAAATGTTTGATAAACATTTTTAAAATACATTTTTATTTTAAAATGAAGTAATATTTTATTTGATTTACTGCTTGTGTTTCTTTTAGCTGTCTCCTAGGTTCTCCAATGGGCTTTTCTTTTTGGCCATTTTCGACAATAGTGAAAACATCATTTATTTGATACATGAGGTGACAATCTCTTCTTCAGCTATTATGTTGTGGGTCTGCTACACACACACACACATTGTTTTTGTTGTTAATGTATGTAGTGCATTAATGATTAAAAAAAAAACATTCTTTTCAGCGCCATGAATTAATTGTTTTGAGTCCCGAAAACTGGCCTGATTGGGGCAAATTTTAGAGCACTGTAGGGGTTATTTGCTAAAGGAAAATCCACTTCGCACTACAAGTGCACTGCAGGTGCACTTGAAAGTGCACTGAAACTGCACTGAAACAGCACTTGTAGTGCAAAGTGGATTTGCTCTTAGTAAATAACCCCCATTGTCACTGTAAAACACCAACTTACTTTTTTAGGTTTGACAGTAGAAATAGCCTTTTTTGGGTTAAACAGGCATGTTTTTAAAACCATAAAACACACACAACTCAGGAACTTACAAAGTTCAACTTTGACAAAGTGAAGGCAATATCAGACATTAGTATGTCAAAACTGTGTTGATATTGCCTTCATCAGATGGGGTGATGTCACCCCTGTGAAAGCTAAATTTTGAAGATGCACACAAATTGGGAGTCAACGTGTGGATTTCCCTCCTGATCCCAGGCCTAATGTCAGCATGTGCTAGCTCCCATCATGGGGGATCAATGGACGTGTTTAGGGGGTGCAACCCCTTCCTCTCATCTACTTTAGTTGCGAGGAAGGGGTTGCACCCACAAAACGCATACATTGATATCCCGTGATGGCAGATGGCACATGTTGACACACTGTGTGCATCTTCAAAATTTGTCTTTCAAAATACTTTAAAATCAGAAAAATCAGAAAATTAAAAACAAACTTGAATAATTTTGGGGTGTTTTAGATTCTGCCTAAAACATCAATGATGTTTTAAAGTCTTTTTTCCACATCATTGATGTCTTCCTTGATCTTCTGTAAATCACGATTGCACACCATTATCTCCCCGATGAGGATCTTTGCACATGCACCTATTACCTGAAGCTGTGGTCTCAGACACTCACCTGTTGTGGTCATTATTTCACCCACTTCATAAACCTCTCCTTCCTCCACATCCTGATGTTGTGGTGTGGTGACTTCCCCTTCTTTATGATGTTGGGGGTCCCTTGTGTCCTCTGATGTCCCGATCAAAAAAAAAGGTATACTTAGCACACAGATATTTGAGAGCAGAAATATGAACATGAAACATTGCTTGGAAGTGTCGTACAATTCTCTGTTTTGGCAGAGTACCAAGCTGAAGATATTATTTTTTTCACTTTCTAAAGCTGGAATACTTGTTTTGTGCAAGTTTCACACATGGAGACACCCCTAGTATCCACTGGATGACCTGTGTGGGACACCCTAAAAAGTTTTTTCTGGTGCCCCACACTAGTGCTCCTGCTTGCATTTTGTATTTCATTCTAGTTATAAACCCATCTAGACAACAATGTACTAAACTTCTTTTAATACAAATAGGCATGAACAAATGTAGTTAACCTGCATCTGCCAAAAACATTGTTTTGAGCGAACAAACAATGTTTACTACGAACGATTACTGTGCCCACAAACCTGAAACTTGCCATTTTTAACTGTACAACAGTGAAGAAAAGCACATGGACCAGCACGAACGTAATAATAATAATAATAATAGGAACACATGACAAAATACTTACTTTTTTGCACCACTCTCTTGATTCTTCTGTACTGATCCTGCTCCCTCAATTTGAGGTCTGACCATCGTTTCCTCAGTTGATCCTTGGATCACCGTACCCCAAAATTCTTCTGCAGACTTTACAACTTTAGCCATGATCTTGGCCTTTCTCACATTTGGGTTTGGGTGAGGTCCATGCATCTCATCATAGTCGGCCCTCTTCAAGATGTCCACCATCTCCACCATCTCTACAAAGGACATATTTGAGGCCTTAAACCCCCCCGGGATTGGGACGTTTGTGGCTCCGGGCTTTCGTCGTCCTCCTAGTTGCTGCTCTCCTCTGCATCCACTTGCTCTTTCTTCGCCATGTGCTCACCCACTGTGCCAAAATAGAAGGGGAGGGGAATATACTAGAAAGAAGGTCAGGGGCGGGTGGAGTTTCATGCATGCGCAGTGTATATAAAGCGTAACACGCGTGCATCGTACGTATGATCTGTGAGCGAAGGACAGAGTAGCGTAAGCGGCAATCGTGATAACGAGGTACAATTTTAACTTGGGGCATCAGTGGCCTATACTGCTTATAGATTGAAGCCTATATTGGGACAAGATTATGAGAGTTTAGCCTGACATTAGGGTTTGTCTTGTGTTGTGTCTTGCAAAGAAAATGGATTGATTCAATGATCACAGCTTCCTCCCCCAATTCATTGATATGTACAGAGAGCTGCCCTGTCTGTGGCAGGTAAAACACCCCTTTTATACTAATAAAATAAAGAGGCAGGCAGCGCTGGATCAATTGCTGGAATTGGTGAAGCCGCAGATCCCCACGGCAAACATCAACTATTTGAAGGCCAAAATTGGTGGCCTGAGGAGCACATATAATAGGGAGCGCAAGGAGGTCCAGGATTCCATGAGATCAGGAGCAGCAGCAGATGACATTTATGTCCCCAGGCTGTGGTACTACGACAGACTGTGATTTCTGTCAGACCAGAGTGAAACCAGGCCATCACTCTCAACCCTTCCTTCTATGCTTCTTTTCACCCCAGCTGAAGCTTCCGGCATCCAACCTGGGCCTTCCACCCAGGAAGAAGATGTGGAGGAGCCCAGTTTGAGTCAGGTATAGCATTGTTTAACATATTTCTCAAAATTGTGTTTGATGAACAATAAACTAAAACTATGTCCCATTTTCATACACAGGAAAGCCTCAGCCAGGAGGAAGCTGTGGAAAGTGGCAGCCAGGAGGTGGCAGGGGAAAGTTGCAGCCAGGAGGTGGCGGGGGTAAGTGGCAGCCAGGAGGTGACTGGGCCCAGTAGCCTGACCGAATCCCAGGTTCCTCCACTCCGCCTTCCAACCAAAAAGGACCAGGAAGGGGAGGAACGTGCAGGGGTCAGCGCTTTCTTTGATTCGGGAGGCTACTGCAGCCCTCAGAACCACCCCCAATATTCAAGAGGCCTACACCTGCATGGTAGCCAGCAAAATGCTGGAAATGGAGGTGGGCCAACGCCTCTTTTGTGAGGAAGTGATCTATCTGGCCCTAAATAAGTGGTTGAGGGGCGAACTCACAAGCAAAACGCACCTGTGTTGAACCATCCTCCCCCTCCTCCACCTCCTGCCACAAACTCCAACACCAGAGCCACAGCCCGGAAGCCAACGTTGGAAGCAAGCATGGAAGGAAGACAAGAGTGTGATGGCCTGGGTTCAGTCTGGTCTGACAAAAGACGCAGGCTGTTGTATGACCACGGCCTGGGGACATATATGTCATCTGCTGCTGCTCCCGATCTCTCGGAGTCCTGGACCATATTGTGCTCCCTATTAAATGGACTCCTCAGGCTACCAATTTTGCCTGTCAAATAGTTGATGTGTGCCCTGGGGTACAAAGGCTTTGCCAATTTCACCATGTTTATCCAGTGTTGCCTTCCTCTTTATTTTGTTATGACCCCTAATAAATGTCTATTTTTTTATCACAAATACTTGGCTATGTGTTTTAGTCCAAAAAGGACAGTTTGTTTGTGAGTAGGCAGGTACATTTCAAAAATACAATGTGAAATTTACAAGGGACACCAACACCAACCAATCTCTTTGAGGTTAAAAAATACTATAATGGTGTTGTGGTAAATTGACACACAAAACAAAAAAAAATATATATTATGGAGATCACTAGAAAAAAAGGAGATTTTTGATAAAAAAAAAGTAGATCACTATTAAAAAATATAAACATCATTCTCTAGATCTGGCAAAAAAATTATAAATATTAATTATGAGATCACGAGAAATAATAAAGAAATCAGTTTGTCAGAATTCTGTGTGAATATCATCAGCAAAACAACTTAATTATTCTAGCATTCTAAAGAAGAAGAAAATGCGCTGCATTAAAAGATTAAAAAATTTGCAGTGTGACGAATGTGCTATCTCCATTACGAACGCTAGTTTCACCAGACCGATCGCTTCCGTCTCGTACTTGATTCAGAGCATGCGTGGAGTTTTGTGCGTTGGAATTGTGTACACACGCTTGGCATTTACGACAATTTCAGGTTATATATGTTTATAAGTACTACACATTTGTTTTTGATTTAATTAGGTTGTATGCAGTTTTACTTGTTACAGAATAGATCAGATGTCATCGTCCTCTACTCCCATTATTGTATTCAAATGATATTATTAACTAAGTACAAGTACAACTCAAGCAATCCTTTTCACAACTTCTCTTGAGACACAACTTAGTTGACTCATGGAGAGAAAATAATCCGGCAAAAAGAGAATATACTCATAATTCGCACCCACACCAAACCTGCTCTCGTATTGACCATTTATTTCTAACTATTGGTATGATACCTGAGATTCTCTCATCAAACATGATCCCAATCCCTTGGTCAGATCATAGCGCGGTCTATACTACAATAGCCTCCACTATACCTAAAGCACATGACACATCTTGGTACCTCCCCAACAACTTATTTAAAAATCCATCTCATTGCAAAATAATTGAACAAGCCCTAAAAGAGTATCTGATACACAACACCTGCCCTGAAATCTCTCCACTAACTCTCTGAGAAGCACATAAACCAGTGATATGTTTAAGCGAGAAAAAAGAAATCTTGAATGAAAATTAGAGCTAGAATACAACAATGCTTTTGTACTCTTCCAAAATAATCCCTCCTCAACCACAGGAATAGGCTCATCTGGTATATGATCTATTCCTCAAAGAAAGAAAGGATCTCCACTCCTAGCCAAAGCTTTTAATATAATATTAGAAGGATATTCCTTTAGACAAGAATGGCTAATGGCATATATTTGTATGATACTTAAGCCTAACTCCGATAATACCTCTTGCACTAATTAAACCTTGACATAAAAATCTTAGCAAAAATCCTGGCAAATCGCTTCAACAAAATCATAGGCATTCTCCTTCACCAGGATCAAGTAGGTTTTATGCCTGCATGCCAAGCGGGTGACAATGTGCGCTGAGCAATTCTTTTGGCGCACATTACTCGCCGCATCCCCTCTTGCTTCCTTCCCCTTGACATCAGGAAAGCCTTTGATTCTGTTTCATTGCCCTATTTGCTACACACCCTCCAGAAACGGGGTTTTGGCCCCCACTTCACTAAGTGGATAGCCACACTATACGACAGACCTCAAGCATACATAAAATATGCAGGTTACAAATCAGACTCCTTTAAAATAGAAAGTGGCACGCATCAGGGATGTCCACTCTCCCCCCTCCTATTTGCCCTTTTAATAGAACCCCTTTCTCAATACATCCGATCAAACCCAACAATAACTGGAATAGAATTAGGAGGCTATCACAACAAATATTGCTTATTCGCAGATTACATTTTTTTATTTTTATCATCTCCTCAGGTCTCAGGCCCCAACCTCTTACCTATCCTCAGTAGGTTTGCCTACATCTCAGGACTAACAATCAATCCTAAAAAGTGCTTAACACTGAATATATCCCTATCTGAGAGAGAAATAGACACAGTGAAAACTGCACTTCCCTTTACCTGGGCCGAGAAAACAATCCCATACCTAGGAATTCACCTAACAGCTTCCGTTTTGGATCTCTTTTCAGCCAACTACCCTTCTACCCTACAACATGTAACAAAATTAATGAAACAATGGTCACACCTTCCAATATCTTGGCTATGTAGAATTAATATTATAAAAATGTTGATCCTACCCAAACTACTATATTTGTATAGAGTCCTACCAATCCCTACTCCTGCCTACTTTACATGACTAATCCAGAAAATGGTGATGACATTTGTATGGAGATCCTCCAAACCACGTATACCCTCCTACACTCTATATCTTCCCAAATCTAAAGGTGGCCTTGGCTTTCCAAACTTTGCAGCATACTACAAAGCCACTCATATTGCAAGCCTACCCAAATATCATGCAACACAAGAAACTCCTCTATGGGTGATGATAGAAGCAGCTGATTGCGATCCTTTATTGGTCTCAAATCTACTATGGCTTAGCCCTAAAGACTGTCCTGGTTTGTGTAACCCTATCACTAAACACTTTATATCTCTTTGGGATAGTCTTACATTTAAACACTACTTACAATCCCCACACAACCCTCTCCTCTCCTTCCTTAAAAACCCAGATTTTTATCCAGCATGGGTCTCCCCCAAGTCATTCAAAGTATGGGCTTCACTGGAAGTTCTGAGATTACACAGATTTGTCACATCTTCAAACATTATCCCTTTCCAAGATCTGCGCGAGACTTTCGGATTACCTCAATCGGAAATATTCCAATACCTCCAAATCAAAAACTTCTTCACACCTTATACAAATATGAACACACCTCTGAATCAAGTTACAAGCTTTGAAGACACATGTAAAAAAGATCCACACGCCAAAGGACTAATCTCTTCCCTTTATTCTCAGTTACTAATTAAACCCAACTCAGACAAACCATCCTACACTCACAAATGGCAGGAGGGCCTTGGACGAACTGTTACTGATACAGAATGGTTGGATATTTGGCTGGCAACTAAAACATCCTCTCCTAACATTTTAGCAATTGAATCCAATTATAAAGTTTTCACCCGTTGGTACCTTGTATCCTCTAGAATAGCTAAATACATTCCAACTTACACAGTTCTTTGCTTCTGAGGCTATCCAGACCTGGGCACACAAACGCATGTTTGTTGGGCCTGCCCTATAGCCCAAACCTTCTGGAAAGAAATATTTACAATTTCCTCCAGAATGTTCAAGTTATCAATACAACCAGACCCTACTATGTCACTACTTAACCCAAAACCTGTATATTTGACTCATATACAGTTTAGGCTCTTTGTTCAACTCCTTACAGCCTCTAAAAAAACTCTGGCAAAAGCATGGAAATCCCCTTCTTTGGTGGTAGCTGAGACAAAGCATAGAATGAATGATTTCATGATTCATGCAAAAATGTCAGCTATAGAACATAACCAAATCCCCAAATTCAAAAACATGTGGCACCCATAAGTTCAGCTTTCCATAGCATCATCTTTAGATGATCCTGCCATGGTAGTTGATTATAAAGGGTGGATATAGGGCCTTACTTTACCACACACACTGGCTCTCGGATCAACCTTGTGAACTCCTTCCCCTCTCTACTCCTCTCTTTCCCTTTTTCTCCCCCTCTTTTATGCTCATCTTCTCTTTCCTGTTCCTTTTGTAATTGTGATCTTTCAATACAAATATCTCATCCACAGAATCTTAACAGATTCAAATGTTGGATTGGTTAATTACCCTTATTTGAATTGTATCCTCTTATCTCCTCACCAATACTACAAGTTATACACAGTAATATATTACATGTTTTGTACCTTCATTTATTCATGTAAGTAACAAGCTTCATTCCATCTGTCGTCACTTATGTATTAACATGTATGTAATGCCTATTAATGTGAACTAAATAAAAGCTTTTGACAAGAAATTATGTGCTGGAAGCTTCTTGTATACAGCATACAGCTTTACTTTTATGAAGAAATATCAGAACATGTGTTTTCATGGAACAGAAACAGTAACAAGGAGCATACAACTACACACTTAGGAACAAAGGTACTTCCTCTGATTACATTAACATAGAATACACTCTATAATACTGCAGTCCCATCTACTGGTATAGATAGATATAATGCATATATATATATATATATATATATATATATATATATATATATATATATATAGTTCACAGTACAAAGCAACTTTACATTACTTGCTGTTCTTTCAACACATCTTCTCAACAGCATGTGTTTTGTCAATTTATATTCAGCTTCCTCTGGATATAATTATGACGTTCCTTCAACAAAGGCTCTTCAGTTGCAGACAGAGCGACAGTTACTAGCTTTCGACTAGACCAACTTATGGTTCCTTCACCATACTGGAAGATTAATCTAATTGTGGATTTGCGGTCTGTGCAGTCCCCTATGCTAGGCTTTGATCCATGCCACATTTCGAATGGAGTACTTTTAATGGCTCTTGAGGGTAGTCTGTTCTGCAGGTAGATTGGCATCCGACAACATGCGTCTGGCCATTTCTATAAGAGTGCAATTTTTCCTTTCTGCTGCACCGTTTTGTTCAGGAGTGTATGGTGTGTTTTTCTGGTGTACTATTCCTTGTCTCTTCAGGTATGAGGTCACTTCTTTGCTTATGTATTCTCCCCCATTGTCGGTGCATATTATTCCTGGTTTCTGTTGGAATTTGTTGCTAGACATGGCAAAGAACTCTTGAAGTTTCTCTGATGTTTCATCAGATAAGTAGTTGGGTACCTGGAATAATCATCAATGAAGGTCAGTAGATATCTGTTCCCACCTGATGTGGGAGTTTTCATTGGACCGCATACATCACTGTGTATGAGTTACAGGGGGTGAGTAGTTTTTCTTTGAGACGCCTGTGGAAGGGGAGCACGTGTGGCTTTTGCTTCATTACAGCATTTGCATTTCATGAGCACTTTGCAAGGCACTATTGTCAAATCTTCTGCTAAGCCTCTCTTTATAATGTCCTGCATAGCTTTTGGGCTTCTGTGCCCCAGTCGTCTGTGCCATATGGGAATATATTTGCTGTGTAGGTCATTAGCGACTATATTGGCTTGCTGGTCTGTGGTGATGAGCCTGTATAGGTGATCATCCAGTTTTCCTTTTGCGAGGAATTGCTTATTATTGTGAATTGTGCATTTATCACCCTGGAATTTAACTGTGAGACCGTTGTTTGCAAGACTTTTCACTGATAGAAGGCTGCCTTCTAGTTCTGGAACGTACAGCACTTTCTTTACAAGGTTACTCTACTTGCCTTGTGGTATAATGCAGTTCAGAAAGCCTTGCCTTTACCTTCTGGAGTGATGCTTTTCCCATTTGCTAGGAAAACTTTGTCTTTTGCACTGTAATCAGTGTTTGTGAAGAAGGTCACATCGCTAGTCATGTGGCTTGTTGCACTTAAGTCTATGCACCAGCGGTGTGGCTTGCTGCTCTGTGTCACTTTAAAGATGCCACTCCATGATGTGTCTTCAGTATCCTTTGTGATTCCTTTGACTCTTTCTATTGTAGATAGCTTTAGCTTTCACTGCTCGGCTTACCATATAGTCCCTTTTTAAGTGACCGTTCCTTTTACAGTGAAAGCAGGCTCTGCTTTCTTTGTTGTGATCTTTGCATTTGTACATCTTAAGAACTTTGTCATCATGGTGCGTATTTTCTTTCCTTCTGCCATGTTAATCAAATAATTTGCCTTTGACATATTACAGTGTCAGCTCCTGCTCGGGTCTGGTTTCTAAAGCGTGAATAAGAGCAGTATATGTCTCCGGAAGGCTGCAGAGGAGCAGGATAACAATATGGTTATCTTTGATGTCCTCTCTGATGGCACGTAGCTGCTTTATGATCTCTAGCATAGCTTTCACCTGGTCACACATATGCTGGCCTTCTTCTAGTCTCTTCTTATAAAATTTTCTTAGTAGAAATAGCTCGCTGTTTAGACTTGAACACTCATACATTTTTTGTAATGTCCATATACCTTTGCCCATTTTCTCTGTTCCTATGTGGATAAGCTGGTCATCTTGCACTAATAGACTTATAGCCGCTTTTGCCTGTCTATCCTTCCTGTCCCATTCCTCCGTCTCTACATTTGTGGGTCTGTCTGTATTTAGCACTTGCCACAAGTCTAAACTAGTTTAAACTTCCACAGCTGGTAATTGGCATTGCTCAGCTTTGCAATTGCAAACTTCACATCTGAACCGCTTGCCATCTTTCAGCTGTATCAAAAACATAATGTTTACCTTAGACCAGATGTTTGGAGTGTACTGCTAACATCCCGATAGTGGCCAGTGAACTGACACAGGCCGTTCGGGTGTGAGCATTAAAGTACCTGTTTAATGAGGGAATCTGCCAATGAAAAAGAAGGCAAGCATCTCCGCCAGTGCAGCTGTGTGTACACACAGCCTAATGGCGAAAACCAGAGCGTCCCCCTGACGTGGGGGCGTGCGGCGTCGCCACGTCCAAAATGGGCGTGATGACGTCACTCATCGGCTTGTCACCGGTGGGTAAGGACTCGCCAATCGTCAAGGAGACGATGGCGAGAACGTGGACACGCTCCTCCTCGCGCAGCCATCACTGGGCGAAGACAGAAGCAAGTCCGTCATAAGCCCCCGCTGCACAAGTGGAGCTTACCCCCTGGGTGTCTGCGCAGAAGCAGAGGCGGCTGGGGCACAAGATCGCAGGCCATCTGGTGGATGGAAGTGGAATGACAGCCAGCAGGTTTACATAAAAGAAACGGATGCAAAGAACGAAAGAACAAAACAAGGAAATGGGCAAAATAATTACATAAAATATAAATGTGCAATGTGCTGGCATATAATCATTGCATTAAGTATATAAAAATGTAAAACAAAATAGGAGCTAAAAAGTAACCAATATTAAGTAGCTTAACAGTACTGTAATGCCCTGTACACACGGTCAGATTTTACGGCCGAAAATGTGCGATCAGGGCTTGTTGTCGGAAATTCCGATCGTGTGTGTGCTCCATCGGACTTTTTCCATCGGATTTGGGAGCAGGCTATAAAATTTTCCGACAACAAAATCCGATCGCGTCAATTTTCCGACCGTGTGTGGACAATTCCGACGCACAAAGTGCCACGCATGCTCAGAATAAATTCCGAGACGGAACTGCTCGGTCTGGTAAAATTAGCGTTCGGAATAGATACAGCACTTTCGTCACGCCGCAATGTTTTAAATTGTTTAATGCAGCGCACTCTCTTCTTCTTTATACTGCTAGAAGAATTAAGTAGTTTTGCTGCTCATATTCACACAAAGTTCTCACAAACTTCTTTCTTTATTATTTCTCGTTATTTCATCAATATAATATTTTTATTTGTCACATCTCCCAAAAAAATAATCTTTTTGTGATGTTTTTAGATTAAATAATTTTTTTTTTTAGTTTTTTAAAGCCTGATCTTGTGTTTTATTTATCTTTTTTTTTTAATGCAGCATATTTTTGGGTGTGTTTTGTGTGTCAAGTTACCACAACACCATTATTATCTTATATTATTTAATCTCAAGGAGGTTGCTTGGTGATGGTGTCTCTTGTTAATTTCACATTGTATTTTTGAAATCTACCTGCCTCCTCACAAACAAACTGTCCTTTTTGAAGGAAAACACACATAGGTAAGTATAATTGAAAAAAAAATTCCTTTATTAAGGGCTCATAACCAAACAAAGGGGGAGGCAACGCTGGATAAACAGCAGAAATTGGTGAAGCCTTTGGCCCCCAGGGCACACATCAACTATTTTACTGCAAAATTGGTGGCCTGAGGAGTCCATATATAAGGGAGTACAAGCTGGTCCAGAAGTCCAAGAGATCATGAACAGCAGCAGATGACATGTATGTCCCCAGGCTGTAGTCATACAAGAGCCTGCATCTTTTTCCAGACCAGACTGAACCCAGGTCATCACTCTCTGGTCTTCCTTAGATGCTTCCTTCCAGGCTGTGGCTCTGGTGTTGGAGGTGTGGCAGGAGGAGGAGTAGGACCTGGAGGAGGAGGACCATGGGTGAGCTCACAAATGTGGCTTTGGCATGTGAGTTGGCCCCTCAACCCCTTATTTAGTGCTTCTAAAATGAGAAACTCGCATAAGAGGCGTTGGCCCTCCTCCATTTGCAGCATTTTGCATGCTGTTAGGTCAGCAAAATCCTCTTCAACACTGTGGGGTGTTCTGAGGGCCTCAGTAGCCTTCCAAAATAGGCCAATTGCTGCCTCCTCCAGGTTACTCCTCTTCCTGCCACTTTTTCTTTGAAGGCGGAGGGGAGGGACCTGGGTATCGGGCAGCCTACTTGGCCCAGCCACCTCCTGGCTGAGACTTTCCTGTGTATGAAAAAGGGACATTGTTTTAGTTTTTGGTTCATCAATCACAATCATAAATTAGTAATCCAAACTAACATAGATTTAAAATCATTAATTTGACAAACAGAAATATTTAGAAGAATGCTATACCTGACTCAAGCTGGGCTCCTCCACATGTTGCTGCCTGGAAGGCCCAGGACGTCTGAAGCCTCAGCTGAGGGGGAAGGAAGTGTGGAAGGAAGAGTGGAGAGTGCTGGCCTGGGTTCAGTCTGATCTGCCAGAAAATGCAGCCTGTCATAGTACCACAGCCTGGGGACATAAATGTCATCTGCTGCTCCTGATCTCTGGGAATCCTGGACCTTCTTGCGCTCCCTTAGATAAGTGCTCCTCATGCCACCAATTAGGGCCTTCAAATAGGGGATGTCTTCCGTGGGGATCACCGGCTTCACAAATTCCAGCAATTGATCCAACGCTGCCTTCCTCTTTGTTTGATTCTTATAATGTGGGTGGTTTACCTGCCACAGACAGGGAAGCTCCCTGAACATATCAATGAATATGGTGATAAAGTCCTGATCCTTCAATATATCCATTTTCTCTGCAAGACACAACACAAGACAAACCCTAATGTCAGGCTAAAGTCTCCTAATCTTGTCCCAATATAGAACACAATTTCTAAGCAGTATAGGCCCAAGTTTAAATGTTATCTTCATTATCACGATCGGCGCCTCCGATACTCCTTCCTCCGCTCACAGATCGTAGTACTACGCACGTGTGTTACGCTTTATATACACTGTGCATGCGTGAAACTCCACCCGCCCCTGACGTTCTTTCTAGTCTATTTCCCACCCCTTCTCGTTCGGCGCAGTGGGGAAGAGCACATGGCGGAGACACAACAGGTGCGTGCTAATTACAGCAACGAGAAGGAGGAGGAGGAAAGTCCGGAGCCAGAAACGTCCCGATCCCGGAGGGACAGGTAAGTATTCAAGCTTGACAAAGGAAAAAAATATTTCTTCACCTTGGAACTTTGCCAAAATAGACAATTGTACCCCACTTCCAAGCAATGTTTCATATTCCTATTTCTGCCATGAAATATCTGTGTGCTAAGTATACCTATTTTTTTTAACATAGGGTAGAAAAGACTCGGAGGACACCACTCATCAGAGGAGACAACAGACCCCCCACCTCATGAAGAAGTGGAAATGCCACAAAGCCAACAGGAGGAGGAGGAGGGAGACATGGTGGAAATTGTCACCACAACAGGTGAGTGTCTGTGACCACAGGCTCAGGTAAGACATGGATGCTGGCATATTTATAATACATAGTGTATTTTTTTAATATATTTTTAGGTGATCGTGATGTTGATGAAGGTCATTTCACCAGTGAAAGTGCTCAGATCCTGATCTGGGAGATCATGGGGTGTAATAGGGACTTGGAAAACATCAAGCAAAACATCAATGATGTTCAAAACAAAATGAAGAACATCATTGATGTTTTAGGGAGAGTTTAAAACCCCTCGAAATCCAGATTTATTTCTGTTTTTTGCTCCGGAGAATTTGTTGTACTTTTTTTGACATATTCTCGAAAAGCCAAATTTTGAAAATGCACACAGTGTGTCAACATGTGCTATCTGTCATCACGAGAGATCAATGTATGCGTTTTGGGGGTGAAAACCCTTCCTCAATAATAGGGATGAGCTTCGAGTTCGAGTCGAACTCATGTTCGACTCGAACATCGGCTGTTCGCAAGTTCGCCGAACAGCGAACAATTTGGGGGGTTCGCGGCAAATTCGAATGCCGCGGAACACCCTTTAAAAGTCTATGGGAGAAATCACAAGTGCTAATTTTAAAGGCTTATATTCATGGTATTGTCATAAAAAGTGTTTGGGGACCTGGGTCCTGCCCCAGGGGACATGGATCAATGCAAAAAAAGTTTTAAAAACGGCCGTTTTTTCGGGAGCAGTGATTTTAATAATGCTTAAAGTCAAACAATAAAAGTGTAATATCCCTTTAAATTTTGTACCTGGGGGGTGTCTATAGTATGCCTGTAAAGGGGAGCATGTTTCCTGTGTTTAGAACAGTCTGACAGCAAAATGACATTTCAAAGGAAAAAAGTCATTTAAACTACTTGCAGCTATTAATGAATTGCCGGTCCGACAATACACATAAAAGTTCATTGATAAAAACGGCATGGGAATTCCCCACAGGGGAACCCCGAACCAAAATTTAAAAAAAAAATGACGTGGGGGTCCCCCTAAATTCAATACCAGGCCCTTCAGTTCTGGTATGGATATTAAGGGGAACCCCGGGCAAAATGAAAAAAAAAAAATGGCGTGGGGTCCCTCTCAAAATCTATACCAGACCCTTGTCGGAGCACGCAACCTGGCAGGCCGCAGGAAAAGAGGGGGGACGAGAGAGCGCCCCCCTCCTGAACTGTACCAGGCCACATGCCCTCAACATTGGGAGGGTGCTTTGGGGTAGCCCCCCAAAACACCTTGCCCCCATGTTGATGGGGACAAGGGCCTCATCCCCACAAACCTGGCCGGTGGTTGTGGGGGTCTGCGGGCGGGGGGCTTATCAGAATCTGGAAGCCCCCTTTAACAAGGGGACCTCCAGATCCCTTCTTGTCTTCATCTTCTTTTTGGGCTGCTCCGCATCCATGATGGCATGGAGGGAGGCTCCCGCTGTATGATGCTTCTCCTCTTCTGACGGTTCTTAAATAACGCCCGTTGACCATGCCCCCCTCTGACGCACGGGGACTTGACGGGACTTCCCTGTGGCATTCCCCGTGACGTCACAGGAAAGTCCCATCAAGTCTCCATGCGTCAGAGGGTGGCCCCGCCCCCCGTTATTTAAGAACCATCAGAAGAGGAGAAGCATCACACAGCAGGAGCCTCCCTCCATGCCATCATGGATGCGGAGCGGCCTGAAAAGAAGATGAAGACAAGAAGATGAAGACAAGAAGATGAAGAGAAGAGAAGAAGATGAAGAGAGAAGCGTCACACAGCGGGAGCCTCCCTCCATGCCATCATGGATGTGGAGCAGCCCAGAGAAGAAGGAAAGAAGACGCCAACGCCGTGGAGGAAGATGCCGGACGAGAACACCGGAGGAAGAACCAGAAGAACCAGAAGAATAAGAAGATGGAGGAAGAAACCGAAGGAAGATAGAAGAAAGAGGATAGAAGAAAGAAGAAGCATTTAAATAAAGGAATTGTCATTTTTAACATTTTTGACACTTTTTTAGTGAAATGGTAGGGGTACTTTTGTACCCCCTTACCATTTCACACAGGGGGGAGGGCTGGGATCTGGGGGTCCCCTTGTTAAAGGGGGCTTCCAGATTCCGATAAGCCCCCCGCCCGCAGACCCCCACAACCACTGGCCAGGGTTGTGGGGATGAGGCCCTTGTCCTCATCAACATGGGGACAAGGTGTTTTGGGAGGCTACCCCAAAGCACCCTCCCAATGTTGAGGGCATGTGGCCTGGTACGGTTCAGGAGGGGGGGCGCTCTCTCATCCCCCCTCTTTTCCTGCGGCCTGCCAGGTTGCGTGCTCGGATAAGGGTCTGGTATGGATTTTTAGGGGGACCCCACGCCATTTTTTAAAAAATTTTGGCGCTGGGTTCCCCTTAAAATCCATACCAGACCTGAAGGGTCTGGTATAGATTTTGAGGGGGACCCCACGCCATTTTTTTTTTTTAATTTTGCCGGGGTTCCCCTTAATATCCATACCAGACCTGAAGGGCCTGGTGTGGAATTTAGGGGGACCCCCCACATCATTTTTTTTAAATTTTGGTTCGGGGTTCCCCTGTGGGGAATTCCCATGCCGTTTTTATCAATGAACTTTTATGTGTATTGTCGGACCGGCAATTCATTAATAGCCGCGATTAGTTTTAAATAACTTTTTTTCCTTTGAAATGTCATTTTGCTGTCAGACTGTTCTAAACACGGGAAACATGCGCCCCTTTACAGGCATACTATAGACACCCCCCAGGTACGAAATTTAAAGGGATATTACACTTTTATTGTTTGACTTTAAGCATTATTAAAATCACTGCTCCCGTAAAAACGGCCATTTTTAATACTTTTTTTTGCATTGATCAGGTCCCCACACACTTTTTATGACAATAATTTGCATATAAGCCTTTAAAATTAGCACTTTTGATTATTCATGTTCGTGTCCAATAGACTTTAACGGTGTTCACGTGTTCGAACAAATTTTTTGCCTGTTCGCAAGTTCTGGTGCGAACCGAACAGGGGGGTGTTCGGCTCATTCCTACTCAATAATAAAGTAGCTGAGAGGAAGGGGTTGCACCCACAAAACACGTCCCTTGATCCCCCATGATGGCAGCTAGCACATGTTGACATTCAGCAATTTGTGTGCATCTTCAAAATTTGGCTTTTCCAGGGGTGACATCACCCCATCTGCTGAACGCAATATCAAACACAGTTTATAAATACTCATGTCTGATATTGCATTCAATTTCTACAAAAGTTGAACTTTGTAAGTTACAGATTTGTGTATTTCTTGTTGGTTTTAAACATGCCTGTTTTATCTTAAAAGGACATTTCTACTTTTAGTAATGTGACCTAAAATTTTTTTTATACAACAAACATGTTGGTTTGTTTTAAAAACCTTGCATATGTGATTGTGCTTGTATTAAAAAGATTGATAATAAACAATGTGTGGCTTCTTCTTTCAATGCTCAAAAACTTTTTTGTGGTAAAATTGGTGTTTTCAGTGACAATGGGGGTTATTTCCTAAGGGCAAATCCACTTTACACTACAAGTGCAGTTTCAGTGTAGTCTCAAGTGCACTTGTAGTGCAAAGGGTCTTTGCCTTTAGTAAATAACACCCAACAGTGCTTTAGAATTTTACACAATCACGCCATTTTCAGGACTCCCCAAATTTCAGTCATGATCAGCTAAAAGAAACACAAGCAGTAAATATAAGCAAATATTTGTTCAGTTTAAAATATTTTTTTATTTAAAAAATGTCTCAGACATTGTCTGGCATATTGATGGCCCCCCTACCCGCAAAGTATTCCATGTATGTTATTACGGACCTTGCGGGCACTCTGGGGGGGCAAGCCAGGATGGCCAGCTTCAAGCGCCATCAGGGTTGGATCATTGAGATTAATAACTCCGGCTTCAGGCCCAACTGAACCAGCTTAGTCCACAGAATTTCTCCTTAAAAAGTTGTGGAGAACACAGCAAGCCAGGATGATGTGATTGAGTTTATACTCCGCCATGTGTATCGGTGTAAGAAATAGGCGGAACTGGCTGGACGTTATTCCAAACATGTTCTCCACCACTCTTCTGGCTCTGGCCAGCCAGTAATTAAAAACCTTCTGGTCCGGGGTGAGGGTCCTCATAGGGAATGGCCGCATAAGATGGTCCCCCAGCGCAAACGCTTCATCCGCAACGAAGACGAATGGGAGTCCTTCCGCATTGTCTTCTGAAGGTGGCAAGTCCAAGCTGCCATTCTGGAGACGCCTGTAGAACTCCGTGTGGGCAATGACTCCACCATCTGACATCCGGCCATTCTTCCCCACGTCCACATACAGGAACTCGTAAGTAGCCGACACCACCGCCAACATCACAATACTATTGAACCCCTTGTAGTTGTAATAGTATGGGTGGTGGGATGATGTGGACATGTTTCCCATCAATTGCCCCTCCGCAGTTAGGAAAGTCCCACTGCTGGGCAAAGTGGGAGGCCACAGTCTGCCATTCCTGTGGGTTGGAAGGAAACTGTGGAGTCAAACAAGAAAACAAAATTAATCATTTTGCACATAAACATGGAAAGAAGATTAGACACAAACATTCTTGGCCAACATCAGTATAACATTTATTTTAGGGAGTATTTAAAGACAAAGGTATAAGGTCCACCTATCAGATTCCTCCCCCCCTCTCATGGGCCACTTAAAAAAAATTATGGGGGGGGGATGTTTAGGACAGGTAACCCTCTCCACTTCATTGAGAGATGAATGTCTAAATAATGTGTATTACTTTGGCCAGCCCCTCCTTACTTTACACTATTGGCAGCCCACTGGACAGGTAAGAAGTGTCATAATACAAAGAGATAAATACACACTGTACACATTTTAGCACATTTTTACATTCTGCTATTACCTATCAATATAATAATAGGATACAAAAACTTTAAACATTACCATTTGAAAGTATTCAGGCAGGCCCTTGCACTACATGCTTTGGGGAATTCATCCATAAATCTGACCACAAAAGAGGTGGGTGGATGGGTTTGGCAAAGTCAGCAGATAGAGGACTGAGGATAGATAGAGGATTGGTATCAGCTGAGTTAGAAGTTGGGGGGAAGGAGGGTTCCAAATGATTTTGGGACCCCAAAAAAATCTTCTGGCACTCTGCCTGAATTTCAAGCACACATCACAATTTTCAACATTTTAGGGGGTATTTAGGGTAAAGCACTACTATGGAGCTGACAAAATATATTGTTAATTGAGTAGACAAGGTGGATATAGGGCCAGGAGAGCATGCTGGGGAGGTAAGTGAAGGCAAATATGTATGAAGGACAAAAAAAAATTACATAAATTCCAGCATGCATGAGGACGAAGGGGACATTCACAGCATATTACAATCAAGGTAATTAGGGAATGAGGAAAGAAATACATTACATTATCAAACATTAAATACAATAAAATGTGATGTTAAAGGATAAAAATCTTACCTTCATATACTCCTTCTGCAGGACCTGGATGATGGCAGAACAGGTCTCCGTGATAATGATCCCCAGAGCCTGGGGGGGATGCCTGTCGAGAACTTGGGGTCCTGCAGGCTTCTCCCCGTTGCCAAGTACCGCAGGGTGGCGACTAGCCTCTGCTCCGGAGTGATGGCTTGCCTCATGCAGGTATCCTGCCTGCTGATATAGGGGGTCAGCAATGCCAACAAACGGTGAAATACGGGGTCCGTCATCCGGAGAAAGTTCCTGAAATCCTCAGGATTATTCTCACGGATCTCACAGAGCAAAAGCATGTGACAGAACTGGTCACGCTGGAGCAACCAATTCTTGGTCCATGAACTCCTCCCCACCCTGTTCATGGACTGGGCTTGTGTCAAAGTAAGGACCTCAACACCAAGCCCCCACACAGCACAAACTCTACAATGAGTACGTATACACAACATGGCTAGAAAAGAGTCGGCTGCTCAGAACGAAGTAACAACGCACTGAAGAACAGCAAGGCCTGTGAAGAGCAACCTGAAAATCAGTAACGAACGAACAAGAACACAATGACAAGTCAATGGTAACTCACTGAAGACCAGATACAAACCCACAAGCACAAACTGAACAGCAGAAATACAATCTGAAAACCATGAGTTTGAAAAAGCGCGAAATGTCTCTCACCAAACTTTTACTAACACCAGATTAGCAAAAGGAGCCCAAAGGGTGCTGCGCTTAGTACTGAACTGCCCTTTTATAGTCTCGTTGTACGTGGTGTACGTGACCGTGTTCTTGGCGTTCGGAAATTCCGACAACTTTGTGCGACCGTGTGTATGCAAAACAAGTTTGCGCCAACATCCGTCGGAAAAAATCCATGGATTTTGTTGTCGGAATGTCCGATCAATGTCCGACCGTGTGTACGGGCATAACAGTTCATATGGAGGAGGCTCAACAATATTGTGACACTCCATATGAGAGAAATATCCTTGGTAGGGATGAGCTTCACGTTCGAGTTGAACCCATCTTCGACTCGAACATCGGCTGTTCGATCGTTCGCCGAATTGCGAACGTTATGGGCCGTTCACGCCAAATTCGTGTGGCGCGTCACGGCCCATAATTCACTGCGGCATCGCAGTGCATTGCTGGCTGATGATTGGCCAAGCATGCACTATGACCCGCATGCTTGGCCAATCACAGCGCCGTCGGTAGAGAGAGCTGTAATTGGCCAAAGCCAGGGTGGCTTTGGCCAATTATGGCTCAGGGGGTTTAGAACACGCCCCACACTATATAAGGCCGCCTGCACGGCAGTCCTGTATAGTGTGTTCCGGTGTGCTGAGAGATAGAGAGAGAGACAGTGTCATTTCATTTGAGTTAACTAGATTAGGCAGGACAGTCAGTGAGTTAGCTGCACTTACAGTGTATTGTGTATATATATGCATCCCAGGTGTTGCATATATATATATATATATATATATATATATATATATATATACACTGTATTCAGTTTAGCTAGATCCGTTCCTGTTATCTTCCTACTGACAGGCAGGCTTGTCTTGTTACAGTATTTACAGCTGCCTGAAGAAAATTGCTGGTGTTCTTTTGATCCTATTAGTACCACAGTCAGGCAGCTAGACTATTTACAGTTAGTGTAGTGCGTCCTTCTCACAGTGTTCAGTTAAAGCTACAAGTTAGTTTAGTGTGACCTCTGCACAGTGTTCAGCTAAAACTACAAGTTAGTGTAGTGCGACCTCTGCACAGTGTTCAGCTAAAGCTACAAGTTAGTGTAGTGCGTCCTGCTCACAGTGTTCAGCTAAAACTACAAGTTAGTGTAGTGCGACCTCTGCACAGTGTTCAGCTAAAGCTACAAGTTAGTGTTGTGAGACCTCTGCACAGTGTTCAGCTAAAGCTACAAGTTAGTGTAGTGAGACCTCTGCACAGTGTTCAGCTAAAGCTACAAGTTAATGTTGTGAGACCTCTGCACAGTGTTCAGCTAAAGCAACAAGTTAGTATAGTGCGTCCTGCTCACAGTGTTCAGCTAAAGCTACAAGTTAGTTTAGTGTGACCTCTGCACAGTGTTCAGCTAAAACTACAAGTTAGTGTAGTGAGACCCTGCACAGTGTTCAGCTAAAGCTACAAGTTAGTGTTGTGAGACCTCTGCACAGTGTTCAGCTAAAGCTACAAGTTAGTATAGTGCGTCCTGCTCACAGTGTTCAGCTAAAGCTACAAGTTAGTGTAGTGCGACCTCTGCACAGTGTTCAGCTAAAGCTACAAGTTAGTGTTGTGAGACCTCTGCACAGTGTTCAGCTAAAGCTACAAGTTAGTGTAGTGCATCCTGCTCACAGTGTTCAGCTAAAACTACAAGTTAGTGTAGTGCGACCTCTGCACAGTGTTCAGCTAAAGCTACAAGTTAGTGTAGTGCGTCCTCCTCACAGTGTTCAGCTAAAACTACAAGTTAGTGTAGTGAGACCTCTGCACAGTGTTCCGCTAAAGCTACAAGTTGGTGTAGTGTGTCCTCCTCACAGTGTTCAGTGAAAACTACAAGTTAGTGTAGTGTGACCTCTGCACAGTGTTCAGCTAAAGCTTCAAGTTAGTGTAGTGTGTCCTCCTCACAGTGTTCAGCTAAAACCACAAGTTAGTGTAGTGAGACCTCTGCACAGTGTTCAGCTAAAGCTACAAGTTAGTGTAGTGATACCTCTGCACAGTGTTCAGCTAAAGCTACAAGTTAGTGTAGTGCGTCCTCCTCACAGTGTTCAGCTAAAACTACAAGTTAGTGTAGTGCGACCTCTGCACAGTGTTCAGCTAAAGCTACAAGTTAGTGTAGTGCGTCCTCCTCACAGTGTTCAGCTAAACCTACAAGTTATTTTTTTGCAAGCTCTGCACAGTGTTCAGCTAAAGCTACCTGTAGAAGGTTGGTGGTGTTTTCCTGATCCTATCACTACCGCAGGCAGCTAAATAAGCAACAAGTTATTTTTTGGCGAGCTCTGCACAGTGTTTACCTAAAGCTACCTGTCGAAGGTTGGTGGTGTTTTCCTGATCCTATCACTACTGCAGGCAGCTAAATAAGCTACAAGTTAGTGTAGTGCGAGCTCTGCACAGTGTTCACCTAAAGCTACCTGTAGAAAGTTGGTGGTGTTTTCCTGATCCTATCACTACCGCAGGCAGCTAAATAAGCTACAAGTTATTTTTTGGCGAGCTCTGCACAGTGTTCACCTAAAGCTACCTGTAGAAGGTTGGTGGTGTTTTCCTGATCCTATCACTACCGCAGGCAGCTAAATAAGCTACAAGTTAGTTTTTTGCAAGCTCTGCACAGTGTTCAGCTAAAGCTACCTGTAGAAGGTTGGTGGTGTTCTCATATTACAGGCAGGCAGTTGATTTTGCTAGCTGCAGTATCAGTACATATATATCCCAGCTTAGTGTAGCTACAGGCCATTAGTATGTCTAGAAGGCCAACAAGGAGAGGCAGACAGTCACAAGCCAATAAAAGAGGGCAAGCAGGCTCTGTGTCTAGAGGCAGCAGTGCTGGTCGTGGAGACGGTGCATCCTCATCAGCACGTGGCCGTGGGACACGCTTGGCCTTTTTTTTTTTTTCGGCAGCTGGCCGTGTTGAGCCGCAACATGCGGAAGATTTGGTCGAGTGGATGACCAAGCCGTCCTCATCCTCCTTATCCTCTCTCACCCATGCTCAGGGTACTTTGTCTGGCAAAGCAGCGGCCTCTTCCCTCGGCTCAATGTCATCAGTGACTCCTTCCCTAGCCCCACCATGTCCTCCTGAGGAGTCCCTTGAACTGTTTGACCACAGTGTTGGGTACATGCTCCAGGAGGATGCCCAGCATTTGGAAGGCTCTGATGATGATACTGAGCTAGATGAAGGCAGTAACGTGAGCACGGACAGAGGGGGTGCCCAAGAAGGACAGCAATCTGGCAGTCATGCTCCCCTTGCTGCAGCATACTGCCAGGTTTGCTCCAGTGATGAGGAGGGAGGGGATGATGAGGTCACTGACTCAACGTGGGTGCCTGATAGGAGAGAGGAGGAGGCACATCACCAACGAGGCAGGATGCCCTCCAGGGGCCAGCCTAAGGGCAGCACACTGACTGCATCACACCCCAAAGCTCCGCATGTGCAGGGCGCTGCAGTCTCTGCGCGTTATTTAAAAAGTTATTTGGTGTGGGCCTTTTTTGAGACGAGTGCATCAGATCGCACCGCTGTTATTTGCAACATATGTCTCAAGCGTATCTAGCGTGGCCAAAACATCTCCCGCTAGGGCACCACATGCTTGACCAGACATATGTTGACCTGCCATGCAGTTCGTTGGCAAGCTTATTTAAAAGACCCACACCAAAGAACAAAGAGGACCTCTCCCTGCTCCTCATCAGCTGAGATCTCCAACCCCACTATACCTTCAGTCCTCTCTGAGACCTGCACTGAGAGGAATGAAGGTGTAGAATTAGGTGTGTCACAGCCAAGTACTTGTGGGCAATCTGCTTTCGGTACACCGACGTCAGATTGAACTAGGCAAATTTCCCTGCCCCAGCTGCTGCACCGCCGAAAGAAGTTCGCTCCTAGCCATCCACATGCCCAGCGGTTGAATGCTAGCTTGGCAAAATTGCTAGAACTTCAACTGCTGCCTTTTCAGTTGGTAGACTCTGTCCCCTTCCGTGAGTTTGTGGAATGTGCGGTTCCTCAGTGGCAGGTACCCAAACACCACTTTTTCTCACAGAAGGCGATTCCAGCTCTCTGTGGAAGGCAATGTCTTAGCCTCACTGGACAGGGCGGTCAGTGGTAAGGTGCATATTACCGCTGACTCATGGTCCAGCAGGCATGGACAGGGACGTTACCTAAGTTTCACTGCGCATTGGGTGACTCTGCTGGCAGCTGGGAAGGATGCAGGACAAGGTGCAGTAGTGTTGGAGGTTGTTCCGCCACCACGCCTCCAAAATGCTAATGATTGTGACACACCTCTCTCCTCCACCCCCTCCTCTTCTTCTTCCTCCATGGCCTCTTCCTCGGAACCAGCGGTGCTCCGTAGTCGTTCAAGGGGCTACGCAAGTACGCAGGCCAAAAGATGCCATGCGGTGCTTGAGCTGGTGTGCTTGGGGGACAGGAGCCACACTGGGGCAGAGGTTCTGTCAGCTCTGCAGGGGCAGGTTCAGAGGTGGTTGAAGCCACGCCAACTTAAGGCAGGAATGGTGGTTTGCGACAATGGCACCAACCTCCTCTCTGCCCTCCGACAGGGACAAATGACCCATGTGCCCTGTTTGGCTCACGTCCTTAACTTGGTGGTGCAGCGGTTCTTGGGCAGGTACCCGGGCTTACAGGATGTCCTGAGGCAGGCCAGGAAAGTCTGTGTGCATTTCCGCCGGTCATGTAATGCCAGTGCTCGGCTGACGGACCTCCAAAAGGAGTTTAACCTGCCCAAGAACCGCCTAATCTGTGACATGCCCACCAGGTGGAACTCAACGTTGGCCATGCTGCAGCGGCTGCACACGCAGCAGAGGGCCATCAATGAGTACCTGTGCGACTATGGCACCAGGACAGGGTCAGCGGAGCTTGTTTTTTTTTCCCCACGCCAGTGGGCCATGATCAGGGATGCATGCACTGTCCTGTCACCATTTGAAGAGGCCACGAGGATGGTGAGCAGTGACAGTGCATGCATCAATGACACTGTCCCCCTTGTCCACCTGTTGGAGCACACGCTGCGTGGAATAATGGACAGAGCACTTGAGGCAGAACAGAGGCAGGAAGAGGAGGACTTCCTTAGCTCTCAAGGCCTCCTTTATCCAGACAGTGTTCCTGCGTGCCGGCCGATCACACATGAAGAGGACGAGGACGAGGACAAGGAGGAGGAGGAGGAGGATTGTGTCAGTATGGAGGTGGAGCCTGGCACACAGCATCAGCAGCAGTCTTTAAGGGATCAGTCCCAAGAAACACATGGACTTGTACGTGGCTGGGAGGAGGTGGCTGCGGACCATGTCGTCCTTAGTGAACCAGAGGACTCCGGAACGAATGCCTCAGCAAACCTACGCTGCATGGCCTCCCTGATCCTGCAAAGCCTGCGTAAGGATCCTCGTATTCGTGGTATCAAGGAGAAGGACCAATACTTTCTGGCAACCCCCCTTGATCCACGTTACGAGGGTAAGGTTGCGGACCTTATCTTGCCATCGCAGAGGGAGCAGAGAATGAAACATCTTCGGGAGGCCTTGCAGAAAGGTCTGTGCAATGCGTTCCCAGAGACTGGGAGGTTACAAACTCCTGTTTCTGGACAACGTGTTGCTGAGGCTTCGGTCAGTCAAAGAAGGAGCGGTGGAGAAGGTGGCCGTCTGACCGATGCGTTCAGACAATTTTTTAGTCCGCAGCCCCAAGGTATGATCGGTTCCAGCAACCATCGCCAGCGTCTGTTTTACATGGTGCAGGAATACCTAGGGGCAAGATCTGACTTGGACACCTTTCCCACCGAAAATCCTCTGGGTTACTGGGTCTTGAGGATGGATCACTGGCCAGAGCTTGCACAGTATGCAATTGAGCTACTGGCCTGTCCTGCATCCAGCGTTCTTTCGGAACGCACATTCAGTGCTGCTGGAGGCTTTGTAACCAATCACAGGGTGCGTCTGTCCACCGACTCGGTCGATCGACTGACCTTCATAAAAATGAATCAGTCTTGGATCACCGCCAGCTACCAAGCACCTGATGCTGATGTAATCGAATCATTTTTAAAAAAATCTCAGATCCCTTCAAAGACTGCCTATGCTGATGCTGAGTGACTATCCTGAGTAATTATCCTCTTCCTCCTCAATGATCACGCTGATAGCTTGTAAGAACATTTTTGGTTCTGGGCGCCACCACCAGTGCCTAAGGCCCAATTTTTCAGCCCCTGTTTAACAGGGGTGTGTAATTACAATTTTTGATACAATACTTTGCAGCGGGGATCGTTTCTGCGTTCCAACTAGAGTATCTGTGAGGGGTTGGAGTGTTGTGGCACCAGCACCAGTGCCTAAGGCCCAATTTTTCAGGGGCGTGTAACAGGGACGTGTAATTACATTTTTTGATGCAATACTTTGCAGAAGGGCTCGTTCCTGCGTTCCAACTATAATATCTGTGAGGGGTTGCAGTGTTGTGGCGCCAGCACAAGTGCCTAAGGCCCAATTTTTCAGCCCCTGTTTAACAGGGGTGTGTAATTACAATTTTTGATGCAATACTTTGCAGCAGGTCTCGTTTCTGCGTTCCAACTAGAGTATCTGTGAGGGGTTGCAGTGTTGTGGCACCAGCACCAGTGCCTAAGGCCCAATTTTTCAGCCCCTGTTCAACAGGGGCATGTAATTACAATTCTTGATCTAATATTTCACAGAGGGCCCGTTTCTGCGCCCACCAAGAGCGAGTGAGGACTTACAGTGTTGTGGCACTAGCACCACCACCACCAAAGGCCCAACTTTTCTGCCCCTGTTCAACAGGGGCATGTAATTACAATTCTTGATCTAATATTTCACAGCAGGGCCCTGGGAGGGCTTACAGTGTTGTGGCCACAACAACACCTAAGGCCCAAATTTCTGCTGAGTATATAGGGCAGGCCCCTACTTTCAAACATCCAACTTACAAACGACTCCTACTTGCAAACGGAAGGAGACAACAGGAAGTGAGATGAAATCTACCCCTAGGAAGGGAAATTCTCTCCTGTAAGAGTTAATATGGGAAAAATGTTTCTCCTTTCCACTGATGCTTTATCACCAATCCTTGTTTCACAAAAAACCCCAAATTTTCAAAAAACATTTGTCATTGGGACAAAAAATGAGGTGAAATCTTCTGAAGAGGAGCACAGACAGCAAAACAAATGTCACAGAGGTGATAACCCTTCCCTATGTTTTCCAAAAAGCTTAAAATAGATTTTTTGGCTGGAGCTAAACACGTTAAAAATGTACCAGTTCAAAATTACAAACAGATTCTATTTAACAACAAACCTACAGTCCCTGTCTTGTTTGCACCGCCTGTATACTGCTGTTCAGAGTATATAGGGCCTGGTGGCCCCGCGCCTTTCCTTTTTTTAAATTAGGTGCGGGGTTCCCCTTAATATCCATACAAGACCCAAAGGGCCTGGTAATGGACTGGGGGGTACCCATGCTGTTTGTCTCACTGATTTTCATCCATATTGCCAGGACCCGACATTACATTAAAGCCGCAAGCAGTTTTAAATGACTTTTTTTTCTTTAAAAATGACATTTTGTGCAGGGACTGTTCTAAACACGGGAAACACGCGCCACTTTACAGGCATACTATAGACACCCCCCAGGTACGATATTTAAAGGAATATTTCACTTTTTTTTTTAACTTTAAGCATCATTAAAATCACTGCTCCTGAAAAAACGGCAGTTTTTAAAAGTTTTTTTTTGCATTGATACATGTCCTCTGGGGCAGGACCTGGGTCCCCAAACCCTTTTTAGGACAATACCATGCAAATTAGCCTTTAAAATGAGCACTTTTGATTTTGAACATTCGAGTCCCATAGACATCAATGGGGTTCTAACGTTCGTGCAAATTTTCGGTCCGTTCGCAGGTTCTGATGTAAGCTGAATCGGGGGGTGTTCGGCTCATCCCTAATCCTTGGTATAGAAGACATTGAAAGTTTAAAGGTAAAGTAGAGATAGTATTATTCTAGCCAGGGGAGCAGAGAAGGAGGAAAAACTGATGGCATCCTTGGGATTAATTACTTATTATTATCATGATTGTAGTGATAGATCAGTACCAAAAAAAAAAAAAAACATTTGTGGGTCTGTCTGTATTCAGCACTTGAAACAAGTCGTCCTTGCTGAGAATCATTTATAGTTTAAACTTCGACAGCTGGTAATTGGCATTGTTCAGCTTTGCAATTGCAAACTTCACATCAGAACCACTTGCCATCTTTCAGCTGCTTGTATACAGTACTCACAGACTGACTGTACTCAGTTGCAGAATTCTCTTTCCAGTGCCTTGGTGCTGCTGGGTTTGCTGGGCACATAACCTGTTGTCGGAGTATTGATATTATGCGCTGGAAGCTTCTTGTATACAGCATACAGCTTTACTTTTATGGAGAAATATAAAAACATGTCTTTTCATGGAACAGGAACAAGGAGCATACAACTACACACACTTAGGAAGGCACTTCCTCTGATTACATTACCATAGAATACACACTATAAAACTGCAGTGCCACCTACTGGTATAGATAGGTATAATGTGTGTATATATATATATATATATATATATATATATATATATATATATATATATATATATATATAGCGCTGGTAGATTTTCAATCTACTGCTGATAGGTAAATTTAGTGGGTTATCTGTTTATACGTAGTCAGATTTGCCTCTGTTCCAGCTTGGCTGAGTTGCGTGTAGTTTCACACTGTGCCTGTGGGTGTCGTTGTCACCATGGGTCAGTGCTGGAAAGGCAATGCGTTGAAGTGTATGAGTGCTCCTCTGTCCCGGAGATAACTCGGTGGAGGTGGTCCTCCAAGTTGTATTCTGGGAGAGGGTATTTATGGGACAGACGCCATGTTTTAGGGGGGTTTTCATTCCACCTGCTGGCTCTCCTGGCCGACAGGTATGCACTAAGAGTATTACCTCATGGTCCTGCTGCGTGTGGGTGGGTCCAGAAGCCTGTCTGGGGCCTACCACGGCAGCAGAGGAATGGTCCTGGGCTGTCTATCCTATGTGAAGAAGCTGGACAACTGAGAAGATCCCAGGGGAGGACCTGTCATGGAAGGATCATGCAAAGTGCTGGTCTGGAGAGGGGCCTGGTGACTCAGTTGGAGGACGCATCCTAAAGTAATCCCACCGCATAGTACTGCCGGGTCAGCTTAAAGGTTCTAGTGCTGTGTTTGCTGTTCATCATAAACCATTACATCCTGTGGCAGAGGATTGTACGGGTTTTGTTCCAATCAAGTCTGTGGCAGAGACTTTTGTTCGTGCTGCGTACTGGCTGCTAGGTTAGTGAGAGAAACCTATCCAGGCGGGCAAAGATTCAGCTCTACAGAGAGAGTATATTCATCTACAAGCTTTCAATTCCTAATACTACACTAAGAAAAGGTATTTGAACTTCCCTGCAACTTTCCTTCTACCTCTTTCCTGCTACTTCCTTCAATTTATATTTATTAAAGCATTGGATAAGACACTCAAGTGTCCGGTGCCTACATTGTCTGGTGTTAAACTCAGCAGCTCCACCGAGAGTTATTGCTACATATATATATATATATATATATATATATATATATATATATATATATATATCAATACAAATCACAGTACAAAGCAACTTTACACTACTTGCTGTTGTTCTTCTTCCAATAATTGTCAGGTGTAGAGATGTAGAGACAGACTGGACCGCATTATCAGGTGTAGAGGCAGCAGAACTTGAGAGCAAGTTAGCCTAGATGTGCGTCCAAGGGCATTAAGGGACAGGCAAATGTAGGGGTAATCCAGAGGGCTTGACTTTTGAGGACTTATAGTTCTGCAAGCCTTTACATAGGAACAGGAGTCCTTATGGAGAGAGGGCCACTAAAGCCCATGAGAAACCAAAGAAAAAGTTTTAGTAATCCCTGGGTGCCCAGTCGTCTTAGAGCCATGTGCTTCTGAAAACACATTAAGCCTAAGGTGGAGGAGAACAAACAGCTTCCAGGGGGTAGATTGGGTGGAGCACTAGACTGAGCCTTCAAAAGGTCAGGCGAAAAGTCCCCCATTACTTGTGCTGTAGGTAAGATATTGTGAAACTTAGAGGAAGTTTCCAGACAGCGGGTAAGTAAGTTTGGCCTCTTGCAGGAAAAGATTCAGACTGTGGCAATTGGCTGGAGAGGTGGCCTGTACAGGATTCAATAAACGTGTCAGTGTCTTTTGCTAAAACAGAGTCATATAAAGGCAAATGGTTATGCAAGCTGGAGACACACTTGGAAAAATTGTCATGATCAAGATAGGACTGTAATAAAGGCACATGGTTGATACTGGCCACAAAAGAGTTACAAATGGGCAACAGTCAGCAGTTTTAATGCAGTTCTGGATACAGGTCTGGGACCAGGACCTAATCTTCCCTGTAACCCAATCTATGTGCAGGTTATGAAGTTTAAGCCAAGGATAACCTAAGATAAGGGAAAAGGCAGGAGATATTATGAAGTAGAAGCTGATTGTCTCCGTATAAATTTCCCCAATGGTTAGAGTAATAGGCACAGTGCATAAGGTGACTGGGCCCATGGACAAGGGAGAGTTATCAAGAGCTAAGACTGAAAAGGGTCTGTGCACATTAGTCAAGGGAATCTGTAGATGGTGTGCTAGGTCCCTATCAATGAAATTGCTAGAGGCACCAGAATAAATGAAAGCTGGGAGGTGATGAGAAAACTTGGCAGAACCAAGTTGTGCAGAAACAAATAGGCGCGCACTGAGCAAAGCAAACAGGTACTTGCGGGGTTGGCAGACAGGCAGAGTGGTTCAATGACACTCCAGGTAAAAGGAAGGCAGCGTTCAGAGAATAATTGATATCTGATCCAAGGTCATGCACAGAGAAATCCAATCTAGCAGGGCAGGGCAGACAAACAGACAGCTTGATCAGGTAGTACGCACTCTGAAACATTCTATCACAAGCATGAGACGGCAAGCTTAGCTAGCTTATAACACGTTTGGTCTCCACCCAGAGTCTGGTCACAATCAATCACCTTGTAGGATGCCACAGCCAAAAAAAACAAAAAAACAGGATGCTGGAATCAGCAGCTATGATGGAGCAGGAACGCACACACTCCTGACACACAATGCCAGGTAGAAACATGCACACATACAGGTAAAATGTCAGAGCTGATACACGCATAGTGTCAGGGTGAACACCAACACGAACACTGTTAAGGCAGACAAACACACACACACACACAATGTCAGACATATGCACAGTATGTAGGGGAAGAGAGATAGAGAAATAGACATATACACACAGTATGAGGGCAGACACACAGACATACAAACACTGTCAGCTTCACACCCCGCGCAGTGTCAGCACAAGCACACCCACAGTCAGCGCATATACAACACTCAGCACACAGACATACAACACAGTAGGAGCACACAGGGAATTCACATTTGGAAGACACAAATACCTTACTATACCAGTTGTTAATGTTTTGGTAAGTGTTGTTAGAAAAGCGTGGTTATATGGTGAAATATTTATTCTTGTTTTAAAAATTGCTTTGATATTTGTGTTTACATGTAATGCAGAATTTGCAACATGTTGAGGATTTCCTTGTTGTATTTCAGCAAGGTGGAAATCTGGGATATAGCCAGTTATGGTTTTTGCACAGTAGCAGTGTGATCAGTGACAAAAAAAAGTCAGGATAATCCTATGAATAGTTGCAGCATTAATCTCTCACGTGCAGTGGGCCATAACAGGGTGACATTTAGTCATTTAATAAATACACTGTCAAGACACATCACACTTGTGAAGAGCTACAGGAAGTCAGCATCATGTTATACCCAGATATATGAGGTTGTGCATGTGGGTCCCCAAAAGTATGGAGACAAATAATGTAACCCTGTGGCTTCCACAAACACAGTCATCCTTCATGAGCCATGTGCTAATATGGCCATAATACTGGAGAGTATACTGTATGTTGAAATCCAGATGGGTATTCTAACTGATTATCTGTGCATAAGCAAACATCTTTCATGCTTGTGATGTCCATTTGGCACTATTTAGCACACAGCTGTATGATTTTCAAGCAGCCATATTGTTACACTGTCACCCTCTATGTGTCAAAGACTTGCTATAACCATTGCTTGCAATAGAGTATTCTAAAATGCAACATAAGCCACACAACTAATAGCACAATTAAATAAAACACAACATTCTGAATTAGCCATACTGGGTTTGAACATGATTTGATAGTATATATAATAATAATCATTTGCTTTGTGGTCTATTATAGGTGGAAAAGCGGAAGACATGCACACTTTATCTTCAAAATGTGAAGAAATACAATATATATCTGTGTCTTTCAGAATGCAAAGTACAGGTATGCAGATTATAGTTTTTTTGTTAGGCAGTAGTGGTCAATAGTTTCTGTTCTTGCCTGGGAAAATGCTGAATTCATCCTGAACACCACAGGTTTATTCTGAAAAGCTAGAACCCAACATCTGTGGTGTTTAAACGTTTTGAATTTGGTGCACAAAAAGGTGCTAAAAACCTTGTACTGTATGAGCATAGCGGTAACTATACACACAGCTCCTTAAAGCTAGCAGGGGTCTATATGCATTGTTAAATGATAAATTGATACAGGGATGGTTTATAATTTGGCAATGATTGTCACCAAAATTACATAGAAAGATCCCCACAGCTGTGGGGGTTATATAGTAATTATAAGGGCTTTTTTTCTCAGATAATAGGTGCTGGAACTTCCACCTACTGAGTCACTTCTTGTCTCTGCCCCCTACCCACCACAGAGCAACATCTCTTGGTTCCACCGCTTACCCACCTCCTAGCACCGTCTCTATCAGAGAATACAGAGCCAAGTATGATTATGTCATGCTATGCTAAAGTAATTTGTATGGAAATTGGTAATGATAACAAGAAAAGCAGTACAATAGATTCCCTGCAGCCGGAAGCAATATACCCCCCCCCCCCCCCCCCCCAGCAACATAGAACCCCAGCAACAAAATATCATCACAGCAAAAATAGACCCCCGGCAGCAAGACCAGATCTCCCAGTGGCCAGCATCAATAGACTCTCCAGCAGCCAGAAACAATAGACCCCTCCTTTAACAGTAGATCCCTTTCAGCAGCAGTTGACCCCCCCAGCAACATAACCTCACCAGCAACAATAGATCCCCCACAAGCAACAATAGACCTCCCCAGCAACAATAGGCCACCACACAAAAACAGATCCCCTCCAGCAACAATAGATCTTCCAGCAGCCAGCATCAGTAGTCCCTCCAGCACAACCCAGCACCCCTTGCCATTAGATACATTCAGTGCTGGAGGTGCCGGAACTGCGTTCCACCGCGTTCCCGCTGAAAAAGAGCCCTGGTAATTATAAATGTAAAAAACATGGAGTGGGGCTCCAATTAATATTTCAACCATACCCTTATCTAGACATGCAACCTGGGTGAACAAAAAAGGTAGAGCAGCAAGCGAGCCCCCTCTGTGTATCATACTAGGACATATGCCTTTCCACATGGGGAATACCTTGCAGGCTTCCTCCTCACCTTTGTGTGCTTCAAAAAAAAGGTGGGAGTAAAAGTAAAATGGGGCTTATGGTGGAATTTATAAGTTCACTTTATGTTAAGTGGGGTGACCAGATATTCGTCCCTCCCAGGGGAATGAGTACACTGAATTAAAAATTCTTTAACAGAAAAATATACATGATTTTAAAATAACGTTTAAGTTAAAAATGTCCCCAGAAGTACATTCAGTGTCAGTATCTTTCAGTAAAGTTGTCCAACAAAGCAATTCACATTAATCATAATGACCTGTCACCCGCCAATCTGTACACAGCACATGCCCGCCATTAAATCATAGGTTACCTGCTGCGGTACATTAAAATTACCACCGGAAATCCAGCGGAATACCACTGACCAAATTTGGTTAACAACATCACCCGGGATTGCAGGTGGTAATGCTTTAGCCAGGAGTATATTATTTACCAGTGGTCCGCATTCCATTACTATTGACTTCAGTGGTGTTCAGATTGGGGCTAAAGGTTTTGACAAATTTGGCCCTATTAGGTTGAACATTTAGTGAGTCAAACACAGAGATATTCAAGCAACTCTAAAACTGAGTAAATATATGGGGCTTCAAATGCCGACCCCACGTGTCCAGAGGACTGCACAATAGCTTAGGGCACGTTTGCATAGATACGTTACAGATGCATGAGGTAAAAAGTGTGTTTGCTGCTACTACAACATTATATTGCAACATCCCCAGGAAAATATCATCTAGTTGTGTAAATTGGGAATTAACATTAAAGTGATTACATAGTTACATAGTTACATAGTAGGTGAGGTTGAAAAAAGACCTCAAAGTCCATCAAGTCCAACCTATGTGTGTGATTATATGTCAGTATTACATTGTATATCCCTGTATGTTGTGGTCGTTCAGGTGCTTATCTAATCATTTTTTTAAACTATCCATGCTCCCCATTGAAACCACCACCTGTGGAAGGGAATTCCACATCCTTGCCGCTTTTACAGTAAAGAATCCTCTACTCAGTTTAAGGTTAATCCTAATTTCTTCTAAATTTTAATGAGTGGCCATGTGTCTTATTAAACTCCCTTCTGCGGAAACGTTTTATCCCTATTGTGTGGTCACCAGTGTGGTATTTGTAAATGGAAATCATATCCCCTCTCAAGCGTCACTTCTCCAGAGAGAACAAGTTCAGTGCTTCAACCTTTCTTCATAACTAATATCCTCCAATCCCTTTATTAGCTTTGTTGCCCTTCTCTGTACTCGCTCCTTTTCCAGTACATCCTTCCTGAGACTGTTGCCCAGAACTGGACAGTATACTCCAGGTGAGGCCGGACCAGATTCTTGTAGAGTTGGAGAATTATTGCTTTATCTCTTAAGTTAATCCCCTTTTTAATGCATGCCAATATTCTGTTTGCTTTGTTAGCAGCAGCTTGGATGCCATTGCTGAGCCTATCATCTACTAGGACCAGGGCCGGGACAAGGGGTGGGCAGGAGGGGAAGCTGCCCTGGGCGCAATGGTTTACTTTAGGGATGGGGATGCCTACCTTCTGTTCCAAGGCTGACAGCAGCAGTGATTTTAACAAGGGAGTGATTGCTGGGTATAGGATCTCGTAAGCTTGCACAACATGAATGGGGGGGGGGGTTGCCATCTTTGCCCTGGGCGCTGGATGACCTTGTCCCAGCACTGACTAGGACCCCCAGGTCCTTTTCCAACCTATATTCCTACAGAGATCCCTCCCCCCAGTGAGTAGATTGCATTCATATTTTTGCCACCCAAATGTATTATTTTACATTTTTCCACGTTAAACCTCATTTGCCATGTAGTTGCCCACCCCATTAATTTGTTCAGATCTTCTTGCAAGGTTTCTACATGCTGTGGAGAAGTTATTGCCCTGCTTAGCTTAGTATCGTCTGCAAATACTGAGATTGAACTGTTTACTTCATCCTCCAGGTCGTTTATGATCAAATTAAATAGGAACGGTTCCAGCACAGAACCCTGGGGGACCCCACTTTCCACCCCTGACCATTCCAAGTACTCATTTATCACTACCTTCTGAACTCGCTTTTGTAGCCAGTTTTCAATCCATGTACTCACCCTATGGTCCATGCCAATGGACCTTACTTTGTACAGTAAACGTTTATGGGGAACTGTGTCAAATTCTTTTGCAAAATCCAGATACACCACATCTACGGGCCTTCCTTTATCTAGATGGCAACTCACCTCCTCATAGAAGGTTAACAGATTGGTTTGGCAAGAACGATTCTTCATGAATCCATGCTGATTACTGCCAATGATGCCGTTTTCATTACTAAAATCTTGTACAGTATATAGTCCCTTATCATCCCCTCCAGCAGCTTGCATACTATTGCCCTTTTTTAAATATTGGTACTACATTGGCTTTTCTCCAATCAGCTGGTACCATTCCAGTTAGTAGACTGTCAGTAAAAATTGGGAACAATGGTCTGGCGATTACTTGACTGAGTTCCCTAAGGACCCTCGGGTGCAAGCCATCTGGTCCTAGTGACTTATTAATGTTAAGTTTTCCAAGTCTATCTCTAATTCTGTCCTCTGTTAGCCATGAGGGTGCTTCCTGTGATGTGTCATGAGGATAAACACTGCAGTTTTGGATACTGAAGCTCCCCCCGATTCCCTTGTGAAGACTGAGGAGAAGAATAAATGTAATACCTTCGCCATCTCCCCATCCTTTGTAACCAGATTTCCTTCCTCATTCTTTATGGGGTCAATATGGTCTGTCCTCCCTTTTTTACTGTTTAAATACTTAAAGAATTTCTTGGGATTTTTTTTCTCTCCTCCACTATGTGCCTTTCGTGTTCTATCTTAGCCGCTCTAATTGCACTCTTACATTTCTTGTTGCATTCTTTGTAAAGTCTAAATGCTGATAATGATCCCTCAGCCTTGTGTTTTTTGAAGGCCTTTTCTTTTGCTTTTATATGCATTTTTGCATTGGAGTTAAGCCATCCAGGACTTTGTTCGCTTTGTTAAATTTATTTCCCAATGGTATGCACTGGCTCATGCCCTTATTTAAAGCAGAGGTTCACCCAAAAATGGAACCTCCACTTTTCTGAACCCTCCCCCCCTCCGGTGTCACATTTGACACCTTTCAGGGGGGAGGGGGGTGCAGATACCTGTCTAATACAGGTATCTGCACCCACTTCCGGGAATAGACTCCCGCGGGAGTCATGCCCACTCCCGCACCCCCTGCTGTCTTCTGGGAAACACACAGGTCCCAGGAGATAGCGGGGACCAGTTAAGATGCGCAGCGCGACTCGCGCATGCGCAGTAGGGAACAGGGAAGTGAAGCCACAATGATTCACTTCCTGATTCCCTCACCAAGAATGGTGGCGGCAGCAGCCGAGAGCCGAGCGATTGATCGGCTTAGGCTGCCAACATCGCTGGACTCCAGGACAGGTAAGTGTCCATTTATTAAAAGTAAGCAGCTGCAGTTTTTGTAGCTGCTGGTTTTTAATATTTTTTTTGTAGGTGGACTCCCTCTTTAATATGCTCTTAAAACAAACCCATCTCTCCTCCGTGTTCTTTGTTCCTAAGATTCTATCCCAATTAATATCTTCTAGCAAGGTTTGTAGTTTAGGGAAGTTAGCTCTTTTGAAATTCAGTATCTTTGTATTCCCCTTATGTCTCCTATTTGTGTGTTTTATACTGAAGCTAATTGACCTGTGATCGCTGTTTCCTAATTTTGCCCTTATTTCCACATCCGTGATCAGGTCTGTATTGTTGGTAATCAGTAGGTCTAATAACGCTTTGTTTCTAGTTGGTGCGTCTACCATCTGACCCATGAAATTGTCCTGCAAGACATTTTGGAACTAGCGAGCCTTAGACAAATGCGCGTCCCCCATTATGATGACACTTCCCATCTTTGCTGATAGTCCAAATTCTGATAGGAGGTCTGTCTCCCCCTCCTCCCTCAGGTTAGAGGGCCTATAGCATATAGTATTATTTTCCCCTTAGTTTCATCCCTTTGGAGTTCTATCCATAAGGATTCCACCTCCTCCCTAGCTCCCTTAGTGATATCATCTCTCTCATTCACTTGTACATTATTATTGATATACAGGCATACCTCTCCCCCTTTTTACCCTCTCTATCCCTGCGATAAAAGGATAACCCTTGAATGGTTACAGCCAATCATGAGAGCTGTTGAACCAAGTCTCTGAAATTCCCACAAAATCTAAATCCTCCTCGTACTATAGTAACTCTAGTTCTCCCATCGTGTCCGCCAGGCTCCGGGTATTGGTGAACATGCCACATAGTTTAGACCGGTCGCATACTGTCCTCTTATTGGGTGTTCCGAGATTGCAAATAGGACTTGTTACTATACTTACCTTGGGTTTATGTGCTTTAGTCAACCTACCACAAATGCCCCCAATACTACCCTCTGGAATATTTTCTACGCTGACTATCTCTACCTCTGGTCCCTCCCCCTCCTCACCTAGTTTAAAAGCCCCTCTAACTTTTCGGCCATCTTCACTCCCAGCAGATCTGCACCCTCCTCATTTAGGTGCAGTCCGTCCCTTCTATAGAACTGGCAACTGAGAAGTCAGGCCAGTTCTCTATGAATCCAAACCCTTCCTTACTACACCAGCTCCTCATCCACTTATTTACTTTCCTAATCTTTCTCTGCCTTTCTGATGTGGCTTGAGGTACCGGTAGTATTTCTGAGAGGTCATTTTACTCAATTTAGCTCCTGAGTCCCTAAGATCGTTCTTTAGGACACTCCATCTGCCTCTGACTTTGTCATTGGTGCCAACATGCACCATGACAGCCAGGTCTTCCCCAGCCCCTTCCAGTAATCTTTTCACCAGATCCATGATGTGAAAAACCCGAGCGCCCGGTATACAGCATACTGTGGTGCTGGCCCCTGCCGGCACCTGATGGGTACGTTCCCGGCTCTCCTTTAGTATGGAGGGTCTTCTCAGCGATGACAGTTGTTTCCCTAGATTCAGAACCTGGGCTTCCAGGGAAACAATGTGCTTACATTTTGCACAGCAGTATTCGATCAGATGATCAAGGAATGCAGACATGCCGCAAGATGTACATCACAACCGCCGGGCATCGTAGCTACTAATTTAATGGGGATTGGGGATTATACCTTGTCCATATTAACTAATAACTAGCTTCCTGTCACTAATACTCAACACTCAACAATACACAGGTACTCAACAATACAATACACATGTACTCACAGCTCACGTGTACTTGCAGCCCACTTGTACTCGCAGCCCACTTGTACTCACAGCCCATGTGCACACGCAGCCCACATGTACTCACAGTCCATGTGCACTCGCAGCCCACGTGCACTCACAGTCCACGTGACTTACAGTCCAAGTGCACTTGCAGCCCACGTGCGCTCGCAGTCCACGTGCACTCTCAGTCCACGTGCACTCGCAGCCCACATGCACTCACAGCCCACATGTACTTGCAGTCCACATGCACTCGCAGCCCATGTGTACTCGCAGTCCACGTGCAATTGCAGCCCACATAGACTCACAGTCCACATGCACTCACAGTCCATGTGGTTGTAAAGGTAGTAGTTTTTTTATCTTAATGCATTGCTAAATTAAGGTAAAAAACCCTTCTGTGTTCAGCTCCCTTTTCAGCTCCTCCCTAACTACTTACTTGAGCCTGATCTCAAACCAACGCTATGCCAAAGAGCAGCAGCTCTCTCCTCTCTCTCTGGACACAGAGGCAGCAGCAGTGGTAGCCATTGGCTCCTGCGGCTGTCAATCAAATCCTGTGAGAAGGGAATAGGGGGCAGGGATGAGCCACGCTGTGCTTGTCAATGGAGCCTGGCTCAGGATCAAGCCCATATGGGTGCCCTCATAGCATGCTAAACTTGCCATGTTGGCACTTGGAAGGGGGAGGAGTCAGGAGCACCCTCAGGGGACCCCAGAAGAGGAGGATCAGGAACATTCTGTGCAAAACCATTGCACAGAGCAGGTAAGTATAACATATTTGCTATTTTTTTTTTAAATTACCTTTACAATCACTTTAAGATTATATCTGGAAGGGTATGCATAGGCAGGAATCAGCGTGATGGAATCCTTTTGCCATAATTAAAGTGGAAGTAAAGTCCACTTTTTAACTTGTACATACAGATAAGCCTATAATAAGGCTTACCTATAGGTACAGTGAATATCTCCTAAACTTGCACTGCTTAGGAGATATTCACACAGCAAGCAGCTGGTGACCTCATCGGCACATGCGTTCTGAAGGGATGGGCTCCCTCACGCAGGAACGAGAGTGATGTCATCGCCGCCCCGGCCATTCATACAGCTGGAGCCTGTGAAGGAAGGAAGGAAGACTGGGTGAAGAAGGAAGCCCCAGGGAGTTGTGACAGTGCTGCGCTGGATGGCTCTGTGTACGGGTAAGTCTGTCATAATGTGCTAGTATGTGGTGCACACTAGTACATTATGACTTACACCTGCAGGGGGCCCGCATTTTTAAAAAAAAAAATTATTTCACTTTTTCCATAAACACAATGCATAAGCATTGTGTTAACAATTCCTGCTACAAGTACCCCTCTGTTGCAGGAGAAGAAGTCCAGGAGCGGATTGATTCAAATCTTGGGCTTATTGCTGGACTGTGGTTTGCCAATGACAGCCAACAGTTCCAGCACTAAAGCTAACTGGAACTTTCAGGAGTCAATGGCACTCAGTGTGAAACCCACTGTAATAGCTGTAAGGGTGTGAGATAATAGAGAAAGTAAACTTTCAATTCTTAGGTAGAGGCAGGATAAGTTCCCTGGGAAAAAAAAAGAATTTTCAGGAACCACCTAAAGGTGGACAGAGTAAGAGATAGCGGAAGAGATCAGGGTAGGAAGTTCCAGGTGAGAAAAAAGGTTCTGGAAAAATCCTGGAAGTAAGCCTGGGAGGAGGTGGTGACAGAGCCAGACTGCAGGAGGTCTTTAGTGGAGTGAAGTGGATATATTGTGCCTGTGTAAATGTTTCCGAATGAGAAGAGAGTTACAATAGTTGAGGTGAGAGATAACAAGGGAACAAATAAGTATATTGGTAGTGCGCAATTTGGGAAGAAGGCAGGATCTAAACATAGTACTATAATCCTGTTTGTTTTGACTAAATCAGAGGTGTAACTAGAATTTTCAGGGCCCTGGTGCAAAAAACCATGAAGGGCCCCCTGACCTCTGGCTGGGGCCCTTTACTCCCATTGCAGGACCCTTTATTATGGTCCCTTAGCAGGACCCTTTCACATGTTCTGCAGCGAGTCCCCCTATTGTGGCAGAACACCATGGCCTAGTCACAAGTATTATTATTATTATTATTCAGGATTTATATAGCGCCAACAGTTTACGCAGCGCTTTACAATATAAAAGGGAGACAATACAGTTATAATACAATACAATACAATAGGATTAAGAGGGCCCTGCTCAGAAGTACAACCTTTGCGACCCTGGTAGTCCCACCACTGTTGTCTGTTATTTTTTTTATTTTTTTTTCATTATTTATTTCCTGATTTTTTTATTTTTTTACAATTTTAATTTAATTTATTTTTTTTACAGTTTTTTAGGAGCTCCATTGGGGGGCTTTGCTAAAATATCAGTGGTCTAAACCAGTGTTTCTCGACTCCAGTCCTCAAGGCGCCCTATGTTTTCAGCTTGCCATTATTTTGCACAGGTGATTTGATCAGTTTCACTGCCTTAGTAATTACCACAGCCATTTCTTCTGAGGGAAATCCTGAAAACATGACCTGTTGGGGCGCCTTGAGTACTGGAGTTGAGAAACACTGTTCTAAACAGACCTATGATGTTCCACTTTTGAGACAGAGAAAGTAGAGGGAGGACACAGCCTTCAATCTCCATCTCTGAAGCCTGAGCTGCAGAGAATGTACAGGAATAGCTCTGTACAGAGCTTCCCGTTCATTCACAAACTGAAGAATAAGTTTACTATGCCTCAGTTATAAATTTACAGAGTCAGTGATCGGTACTGATCACTGACTCTGTCCATTCAGAAAAGGAAGGGGTCAGTAAATTACATATTTACGTGCCCCTTCCTCCACTCCCCATCCTGACACATCCCCTGCAGTAAACGGCAGGAGAGGAATGCTGGCAAAGCTACAGGGAGACAAGGGGGGGGGTACAGGAGAGCACACAGAGGCCTAAGAACAGCAGGATCTGGATGGGAGGAGTGGTGAGGTGGTATATAGATATATAGAGGAACTGCTGATTTCCTGTGGGAGGGGGAGGAGGAGAAGTGGGCTCTCAGTGGCTGCACAAGGAAAATGGAGAGGTTTGGTTCTTCTAAATGCCACCTCTCCTATCCAGGTGTACAGGGGAGCCGCATGGGGCGAGGTTGCAATTTGTAACCTCTGCTACCCCTGTATGTATGTGCCTGATACAAGTTATTAATTCAGACTTATTGCTAGTGATTCCAATAGTGTTAAAACACCTAATTCTTAGATAATGTTTTCTCCATAGGTGATGAGGGAAGTCTGGCCCCCTGTGATATTTCAGCTGGTGTAAGTATGCTTTTTATTAAAAAAATTGCACAGATCAGTCCAATTGTTTGAAAAAATATTAATTTGAAATTAATTCTTCTATATTGAGAGCAAATATTCCTCATTGCCTTTTAACTACTTCAGCTGCGGGTCAATTCTGACACTTCTCACATATACATATACTTCTCACATACATTTTTTTTTGCTAGAAAATCACTTAGAACCCTCAAACATTGTACATTTTTTAATCAGAGGCCCTAGAGAATTAAATGGTGGGTACAGGTGCTTGTTCAAGGCGGTAACGGCTTCTTTACGTGAGACCAAAAAAAAAGGAACAAAATCCTCATCACTTCCTGTTTCTGATATCACACAGTGGGAGGAACAACATCAGTTCCTCTCAGTGTGTCCAAAAAAACAGTTGCCACTGGTTGCATCCTTACCGGGCTCTCTGATTGCAGAGGTGGCGGTAGTGGGGTGAGACCCCTTTATGCTGCCTGTAAAAGTAATCCAGCAGCTTCTTAGCTGCTAGGATTACTTTTACTTTGAAAGGAATCGCTGGCCCTAAAAAATTATATCTCAATCATTGCTGCAGTGATGACCGAGATATCCCCTTCCAATCCAGCAACGTACCGATATGTCGCTGGAAGGCAAGTGGTTAAAATAATCCACATTGATAGAAGAGGTGAATAATGACAGCTATTTAATGGTATCTGTATTTTAAGTAGAAGATTTAGCTCGCATATGCAGTTTAAAAACACTAACGACACAATGTATTGTTTAACCTGGAAGAGAAGTAGCACCGTATAACTTGATCTGTGAATATGCACGGGACAAGGCTGGAGATAAGGTGAGTATGGCAGCCCAAGCTGGTATTTAATTTTCAGGGTATGCTGGGGAATTATATTTTTTTATTTATGCCTGTGCTGGACTCCCTCTCTAAACTTTGCAAAGAAGGAGCTACATGGGGCTGCAGGATAGGTAGCGACAATTTTGAAAAAAAACACAATATTTTGTACTTTTTGCTAAAATAAATTTAAAATAAATATCCCCATTTTTTTTAAAAAAAGCTAATTTTTTCCTCAGTTTAGTTTTATTCTTCTACATATTTTTGGCAATAAAAATTGCAATAAGCGTATATTGATTGGTTTAGGCAAAAGTTATAGTGCCTACAAAATAGGGAAAAGATTTATGGCATTTTTATTATTATTTTTTTTTTTTTACTAGTAATAGTGGTGATCAGCGTTTTTTATTGGGACTGCGACATTATGGCGGACAGATCGGACACTTTTGACACATTTTTGGGACCATTGACAATTATACAGCGATCAGTGCTATAAAAATGCACTGATTACTGTGTAAATGTCACTGGCAGGAAAGGGGTTAACACTAGGGGGCAATCAAGGGGTTAAATGTGTGTTCCCTCAGTGTGTTCTAACTGTAGCTAGTAGGAACACATGATCTGTCTCTCCTCTCCTCACAGAACAGGGATTCGTGTGTTTACACACATAAGTCCTTGTTCTGGCTCTCGTGCCCGCGATCGTGCATGGCCGGCAGTCATCGTGACCGCCGGCCGCGCGCATCGGCACGCCCCCGTGCAACGTTGTGCGCACGCCTGCTATCCCTGCTTAAAGGGCCGATGTACAGCTACGACGGTTTGTGGGAACATGCCGACCTGCTGCAGTATAATGGCAGCAGCTGGTTGGCAAGTGGTTAAGGTGAAACTTTAATTAAAAAAAAGGATGTGAACAGGGAGGCTTTCTTTTTTTTTTGAAAAGTTTTATTTATTGCTTTTTTAACATAACATAACATAACATAACATAACATAACAGGTACATACAAGACCCATTGGGCCACACACAAAATAAACTATTTACATTTCGTCAGCATTGGCTCTCTCCTCCTTCCTCCAGACCTTTGCTCAGTGAAAAAGAAAAAAAACAAAAAACTAAGATAATAGTAATTAGGCCACCTTTTCACAATATCAGTCAATGAAAAATTTAAAATATGTCAGATAGTTACATACATGTTAAAACCCACTGTATGCATATTCCATTAGGTACCACTCAATCCGCTACCGTAGTTTCACTATTCATCCAACTGCCCCACACTTTATCAAATTTTTGTGGTATGCCCCTGCTAATGTATGTAGTCTTATACAAAGGTGCAGCCCTATTCACCACACCCTTCCATGCTGACTCAGATGGAGGATTAGGCTTTTTCCATGACAACACTATCATTTTTCTAGCGTAATAGATCAGGATCGTTCGCAAAGTATGAGTTCCTCTCTTTGGGGCTAGATTGTCCACCAGCCCCAAAAGGGGGCTATTGTGGGCTGTATAGGAATGGCTGTTACTTCTGCTATACATTCTGTAACTCCCTTCCAAAATGTTTGAATGTTCGCGCAATTCCAGAAGATATGCATGGAATCAGCAGTGAGGGAACTGCACCACCAGCAACCAGGTGACCAGGTAGGGAACATCCTAGCTAATCTAGCTGGAGTAAGATATATACGATGAAGGAACTTAAATTGAATGAGTTGGTCTCTAGCAGAAACCAATCTAGTAAAATGAATGTCCCATACATCGTCCCAGTCATCCCCGTCCATCTGGGGGAACACCTCACCCCACATCGCCCTACACTTTGCAAGGAGATCTCCCCCCCTCACTGAACAGTTGTTGTATATTGTAGACAAGGCCTTGTCCAAAGTGTCCTCCCTCAGTAAAGACTCAATATCACTCCTTTTCGGGGTAACTCCATTATTTACAAATTGGGCATTGTATGCATGTCTTAGCTGAAGATAACAGAACAGGTGAGTGTTGGGAAGATTAAACTTAGTTTTAAGGGCATCAAACTGTAGAAGTTCCCCACCACCCACTATGTCTTTCAGTGTCTTAATACCAAATTTAGTCCAGATGATTGGATCTGGGTGCTCATAGAAGTGTGTTAATTTAGGATTCTTCCAAAGTGGTGTATGAGGAGAAATCTCAGAAGCATTGCCCATCTTGGTCACTGCCACTCACGCCCTACTGGTCGCACACATGGATATCGTGAGTCTATACGGAGCCCTGAAACCCCGAAACGGGAGATGTTTCAGTGCCTCATAAGAACCAACAACCACTGCCTCTAGAGTGTTAGCAGTGTCATCCTCAGGCATAACAAACCACCTATGTATGACTACTAGCTGACTCCCTAAGAAATATCTATGAAAGTCTGGGACCACCAATCCCCCTTGCTTCCACAGCAGTTGTAGCACCCGAAGTTTAATGCGGGAGTTTCGTCCCTGCCACAGGAAAGTCGTTATGAGCTGATCTATTCTTTTGAATATATATCTCAGAATCCAAACAGGGGAATTCCGAAATATATACAGAAACAGAGGCAAAAATGTAATTTTCACTAAGTTCACCCTACCTATGAGTGTCAAAGGTAAATTCTGCCATGCTTGTAGCCTGGACTTTAGTTTAGTCAGAAGTGGATCGACATTCAAAGCAATAAAGTCTGATACAGAGTTGGATATGTGTAACCCCAGATACTTAATCACCTCTACCCTCTGCAAAGGACAATCTGTGGGAATCTCACACCTGGGGGATGGCGTCTTGAGTAGGGATGAGCTTCGAGTCAAACTCATGTTCGACTCGAACATTGGCTGTTCGCAAGTTCGCCGAACAGCGAACAATTTGGGGTGTTCGCGGCAAATTCGAATGCTGCGGAACACCCTTTAAAAGTCTATGGGAGAAATCAAAAGTGCTAATTTTAAAGGCTAATATGCAAGTTATTGTCATAAAAAGTGTTTGGGGACCTGGGTCCTGCCCCAGGGGACATGGATCAAATAAAAGTTTTAAAAACGGACGTTTTTTCAGGAGCAGTGATTTTAATAATGCTTAAAGTCAAACAATAAAAGTGTAATATCCCTTTAAATTTCGTACCTGGGGGGTGTCTATAGTATGCCTGTAAAGGGGCGCATGTTTCTGTGTGTTTAGAACAGTCTGACAGCAAAATGACATTTTGAAGGAAAAAACCCATTTAAAACTACCCGCGGCTATTGCATTGCCGACAATACACATAGAAGTTCATTGATAAAAACGGCATGGGAATTCCCCAAAGGGGAACCCCGAACCAAAATTAAAAAAAAAAAAGTGACGTCGGAGTCCCCCTAAATTCCATACCAGGCCCTTCAGGTCTGGTATGGATATTAAGGGGAACCCCGCGCCAAAAAAAAAAAAAAAAAACGGCGTGGGGTCCCCCCAAAAATCCATACCAGACCCTTATCCGAGCACGCAACCTGGCAGGCCGTAGGAAAAGAGGGGGGGACGAGAGTGCGCCCCCCCTCCTAAACCATACCAGGCCACATGCCCTCAACATTGGGAGGGTGCTTTGGGGTAGCCTCCCAAAACACCTTGTCCCCATGTTGATGAGGACAAGGGCCTCATCCCCACAACCCTGGCCGGTGGTTGTGGGGGTCTGCGGGTGGGGGGCTTATCGGAATCTGGAAGCCCCCTTTAACAAGGGGACCCCCAAATCCCCACCCCCCCCTCTTCTCTTCTTCTCTTCTTCATTTTCTTCTCCGGGCCGCTCCGCATCCATGCTGGCATGGAGGGAGGCTCCCGCTGTGTGAAGACGTCTCTTCGTCTGACAGATCTTAAATAACGGGGGGCGGGGCCACGGGACATGACGGGACTTCCCTGTGGCATTCCCCGTGACGGGGTCACCGGTGGCCCCGCCCCCCGTTATTTAAAAACTGTCAGACGAGGAGCGCGTCACACAGCGGGAGCCTCCCTCCATGCCAGCATGGGTGCGGAGCGGCCCGGAGAAGAAAATGAAGAAGAGAAGAAAAGAAGAAGAGAAGAAAAGAAGAAGAGAAGAGCGGGAGCCTCCCCCCATGCCATGGGTGCGGAGCGGCCCGAGGAGAAGAAGATAGAAGATGCCGCGGAGGAGATGCTGGACGAGAACGCCAGAGGAAGAACCAGAAGAGCCAGAAGAACCAGAAGAAGAAGAAGATGAAGGAAGATAGAAGAAAGAAGAAGCATTTAAATAAAGGAATTGTCAAAAACTGTCTCTTGTCATTTTTAACATTTTTGACAGTTTTTTAGTGAAATGGTTGGGGTAAGTACCCCCTTACCATTTCACACAGGGGGGCCGGGATCTGGGGGTCCCCTTGTTAAAGGGGGCTTCCAGATTCCGATAAGCCCCCCGCCCGCAGACCCCCACAACCACCGGCCAGGGTTGTGGGGATGAGGCCCTTGTCCTCGGGGACAAGGTGTTTTGGGGGGCTACCCCAAAGCACCCTCCCAATGTTGAGGGCATGTGGCCTGGTACGGTTCAGGAGGGGGGGGCGCACTCTAGTCCCCCCCTCTTTTCCTTCGGCCTGCCAGGTTGCGTGCTCGGATAAGGGTCTGGTATGGATTTTTGGGGGGACCCCACGCCGTTTTTTTTTTTTTTGGCGTGGGGTTCCCCTTAAAATCCATACCAGACCTGAAGGGTCTGGTATGGAATTTAGGGGGAACCCCACGTCATTTTTTTTTTTTAATTTTGGCCGGGGTTCCCCTGAATTTAGGGGGAGTCCCACGTCATTTTTTTTTTTAAATTTTGGTTCGAGGTTCCCCTTTGGGGAATTCCCATGCCGTTTTTATCAATGAACTTCTATGTGTATTGTCGGCAATGCAATAGCCGCGGGTAGTTTTAAATGGGTTTTTTCCTTCAAAATGTCATTTTGCTGTCAGACTGTTCTAAACACAGGGAACATGCGCCCCTTTACAGGCATACTATAGACACCCCCCAGGTACGAAATTTAAAGGGATATTACACTTTTATTGTTTGACTTTAAGCATTATTAAAATCACTGCTCCTGAAAAAACTTTTTTTTGCATTGATCCATGTCCCCTGGGGCAGGACCCAGGTCCCCAAACACTTTTTATGACAATAACTTGCATACTAGCCTTTAAAATTAGCACTTTTGATTATTCATGTTCGTGTCCCATAGACTTTAACGGTGTTCGCGTGTTCGAACGAACTTTTTTCCTGTTCGCATGTTCTGGTGCGAACCGAACAGGGGGGTGTTCGGCTCATCCCTAGTCTTGAGTGATAGAATCTGGGATTTTCCCCAGTTGACCCTCAGGCCATGAAAAGCCAATAAAGGAATTTAGGATGTCTAAAGCTGCCGACAGGGAATTCTTGGAGTCTCGCAAAAAAAGAACCGTGTCATCCGCATACAGTGCCGTTTTTTTCAGTCAGGCTACCCACCGTTATCCCTTGTACCTCTTCAGAGGCTCGCAAGGCCGCTGCCAAGGGCACTATCATGATAGAGAAAAGACCCGGGGATAAAGGGCATCCTTGGCGAGTGCCCCTATATATTGGAAAAAATTTGGATAACATATTGTTCAACTTTATGGCTGCTGTAGGGCAATGATATAGAATGTCGATCCACTTCCACAACCTAGGACCGAATCCAAGTACCTCCAATACCACCCTCATGTAATTCCAATCCACAGAATCAAAGGCCTTTTCCAGATCTAGAAAGACCAGTATTCCTGGAAATATCTGGGCCCAGCTGAGTGTGGGTGAAAACCCTGCACAAGTTAATATCCGTGGCCTTTTTGGGCATAAACCCTGTTTGATCTGGGGAGATAACCTGATGCAGGACCAACATCAATCTAGTAGCTAACAGTTTGGTCAGTATTTTGAAGTCCATATTTAATAAAGAAATGGGCCTATATGATGAACACTGTAATGAGTCCTTATCTGGCTTAGCCAACAATACAATGTGAGCCTCATAAAAGGGAAGGGGGAGGCTTCCCTTCTAAAAACAGTCTGTGTATAATTGAAGCAGTCTGGGCGCCAAGGTCTCCGAGTAATGGAGGTACCACTCAATTGGCAGACCGTCGGGTCCAGGAGCCTTACCAATAGGGAATGACCCTATTGCCGAGGCTACCTCTTCCTCCATGAACTCGGCATCCATAAAACTTTTAGATTCCTCTGGCAGCCCAGGCAACTGTAGGGTCCCCAAGGTGTCCCTAAGGTCCTCAGTGTCATATGAATCTATAGGGAAATACAGTGACCTATAGAAGGACACAAACTCCCGTATTATGTCTTCTCCGTCTCTCAATATTTTTCCGGACGGAGACAATATGCAGGGAACTACTGTCTGGGACGTGTCCACAGCCGTCAGGAAAGCTAATAGTTTACCATTTTTATCTCCTTTTTCAAAGACTCTTGCTGCACTTCTTTGCAACTGGCAAGTAGTCACATCATGATAATGGAGAGATATATTCCTCCTTGCGAACTGCAACTGAGCCTTAGGCCCTAAGGCATGTGCCTTAGCGCATCCTTGTTCTTTGTCCTGAAGTTGTTTTCCTACACTATTCTGCTCTGTTTTCAGTGCTTTTATGGCTGATATGTATACCCCCCGAGTTGTGGCCTTGAAGGCCTCCCATTCAGTGTGTTCCGTTGCTGACCCTTCATTAATCTGCCAATATGTATCAATGTGCGGTTTCTGCATCTCCTCCACAGTGGGTTCGTCAACCCACCTAGGAGACAAACGCCAAACTCTCCTTGAGTTCCGGGAGCCCAGTTGCAAGGTAATCTGCAGAGGGGTGTGATCTGATAAGCCTCCTGGAAGATAGGCCGCCCCAGTCACCAGTGATAATAATGTCCCATTGGCGAACGCCAGGTCTATTCTGGAGGACGAAGCATGTACCGAGGACGAATATGAATAGCATCTGTCCGTGGGATGCTTCCACCAGCAGATCTCTGTGAGACCCGCAGCTTCCGCCCCATGGGACAAGTCATGGTTCGGAGCCCTATGTGGATTGGACGTGTCTAACGTATAATTAAGAATATTATTAAAATCTCCGGCCACCAACAACTGAAATGGAGCATGTGGTGCCAATTTCTCCAGCACCTCATACAGGATATTTCCTGTAAAAGGAGGGGGAATATATACATTTATCAGGGCCAACCTGCGGGAATAAACTTCAGTTAGTACCACCAAGTATCTGCCCCCAGGATCTGTAATCACCATTTCTATGGAGTAAGGTAAGGACTTGTGCAACAAGATAGACACACCTCTAGCATAAGAGGAATAAGTGGCATGTATGGCTTTGTGTATCCAAGGACGTTTCATGGCTAAAATTTTGTTGCCTAGTAAATGAGTTTCCTGTAAAAACATTATGTGAGGATGTTGGGCCTGTAAAAATTTCAGCACCAAAGCTCTCTTGAATTTTGAATTCAAACCCCTGACATTCCAGGAGATGATGCTAATATTCAAGGACATGACTGTAATTCAGAAATTTGCCACTAGATGGAGGCCTAGGAGCACAATTGAAGTCCAGAGGCACACAGAGCCATACAGTATGCTAAAGAAAAACATTTACCCACCCTTCCCAGACAAAGCATACCGCCATTAAACCTACTGGAAAGAAGAACTTTGGATAGGATTATAGGCAAGTATATGCGCCCGCCAGAGCACAGTCAGCCTTCACTGTACCGGATTGTGGTAAAGAGCAAAAAAAAACAAAACAAAAATAAACGATGATTCACTTCAATCCCAGGTATCCAGTCAATCTGAGACATCCGAGGGGACCTCAAAGAATTTCACAGTGCCCCGGTGTTCAACACGGAGCTTACCCGGGTACAGCATACTATATGTGAGTCCCTTTTCCCGGAGCCTCTTCCGAACCTCCACAAACGTGCGACGGCGCCGCTGCACTTTCGGGGAAAAATCAGGGACAAAAAACATGGTCGTATTCTCAAACCGGAGCTGTGGTTTCTTCCGGGCTTCAGCAAAGATAAGCATACTATATGTGAGTCCCTTTTCCCGGAGCCTCTTATGAACCTCCACAAATGTGCGACGGCGCCGCTGCACTTTTGGGGAAAAATCAGGGAAAAAATGCAGGGGCGTATTCTCACGCTGTGGTTTCTTCCGGGCTTCAGCAAGGATAAGATCTCTATCCCGGTAGTTTAGAAACCTCACCAGGAATGGTCTGGGCAAGGCACCTTGTGGTCTCGGGCCCGTGGGTACCCTATGAGCGCGCTCCACAATGTAAGTTGAGGATACTTGCTGTAAATTGAGGATGTCTTTAAAGAAATTTTCAGCAAAGCTGGCTGGATGGGAGCCCTCCGCGCCCTCAGGAAGGCCCACCACGTGCACATTATTGTAGCGCAGTCTATTTTCAGCGTCTTCAGACCGCGCCATCAGGGTTTTAACCGTGTGTTGCAGGTCAGCGACATTTTGGGAAGTGGTAGCCACGGTGTCCTCGACCTCCGAAATACGATTCTCTGCAACAGTGACACGGCCCCTAAACTTGTCCATGTCTTGGCGCATAAGACCACACTCTATGGCCAGTGTATCTATCCTCCCCATGACCATAGTTTTACTCTCCTCAATGGCCGCCAGGATGGCTGCAGTGGAGGCAGTAGCTGCTGATTGCTCCATATTTGAGGGCTGCTGCACGTCTTCTACGTTCTGCTCCATGTCCCTCAAAAGCTGTAGGGCTCTTTGTATGGCTGCGGCTTGCTCTGCACCGGAGGGTGCGACAACAGCCACACGTGTCACTGCCGGAGAGCTCTGTGTCCTGGGAGGCGGCTGTTTCTTTGTCGATCGCCGTTTGGATGGCATCTAAGGAATCAGGAGGTGCCCCCAATCACACTGTCGCCGTCTACCGGCCAGGAGACCACTCGCTGTAGGGTATCAGAACAGAGAGCCGGGGGGATGGAGGCAGCGGGATGTGGATTATACTGGGCCCTGGACATGGCTGTCAGCCCACAGAGTGCTTGGCAGGATGATGGGGTAACTAAGGACTATTTTTCAGCGAGCTGGGACAGGGGCAGGAGGATATTGATGATGCTGGGTCCTTGGACACTGCTGCCAGCTCTCACAGGCAGTTTCCACCCAATACTGAACTGTTCTTGGCAATATGATGGGCTAACTGTGGGTAACTGCCAGAGAGCTGGGATGTAGGCAGGAGAATGTGGGTAGCGCTGGGCCCTTGGACTCTGTCCCCAGCCTACACAGGCTGATTCCACCTAAAACTTATCTGGGCTTAGTAGGATGGTTAAGAGGGCGATGTCAACAGCCTCTGCGCCCTGGATTGCAGTCCGTACTGGCCGCGGCACAGGCCTCGTAGGAAAATGTGGTGGGCGGCAGGCTTCACTAGGCCGCACTAGGCCGTACCAGGTGGGACTCGTTCGCAGCCGCCCCAGGCAATCCCGGTGGCCCCGCGGATCACCGGACCCCACCAGGCACAATAAAGGGCAGGCTGGATGATGAGGGAGTCCCCTACTATACCTCCAGGCCGGCAGCAGCTCCCTCCATCAGGATGTAGGCCGGGAAGATGGCGGAGGCCGCGAATGTGTGGGATCCGTGTTTCCCTGGCCAGTCCCTGACAGATCCCGCCCAATACAACCACCGGGTGCAGCCAGACAGGTAGAGGGACAGGCTGGTAAAGAAATCAACTGAATTTAGGCTGTGTAGTGCTCGGATGGCTAAGGATTAGGGTCAGGATTTCTGGAGCTCCTCTCTCTCACGTCTGTCTCCTCTCATATCCGGACACGCCCCCCAACAGGGAGGCTTTCTAATACAGAAGAAAGCCTCTTGGCGCTGACGGCACGCAAATTTGCGGCCTCTTGGTTTGTGGGCATACCACATTGCAAACACAGCTGTGTTGAGAGCATGCACCTTGCGTGCTCCCTGTACAGTTACTGGTGGCTAACGAAAAGCTCCTGAACGCTGCTTGCATTTGGGAGCTTTTAGATCCTGTGATGGCCAATCACGGTGGTCACATAATAATAAACCCCGCCCCACCTACCAGCATCTGCAAACCCTTAAAGGGCTGGGAGGTGTAGAAGCCAAGGGGTTAAAGTATTCTTACCTCCTGTTCGCACTGTACACTGAGCTGAGTATGTGCCGCTCTGAGGAAAATTTCCACATCTGCCGAGATAAAAAAGCTCCCGTACATGTGCAGCAGTGATATCATCTCGGTCCTACCACTCAAAATGATTGAAGATGGGAACACAGAAGAAGACCCATCAAAGCTGTCAGTGACTGGAATACTGCATCGCTGGAACAGAAGTATGTAAAGTCCTGTTTTAAGGCAGGATGAAAAGCAAAGCGCTTTGATCGTGCCGAGTGTTGTACGTATACTGTATGTCAGCTTCAGATTTTATTTAACCATTCTCTTTTAACCCCTTCAACTGTTACAGCAGTTTGGCAAAATCCACCATTTGGTATGATGCAGTTTACTACTTTCCTATGGGCCCTTTACTTTGGGGGTTTGGTTCTGTACCTGCACCTATTCTCTGACAAAATGTCCTAACAATTTGCTGAAAGTAGTTTTAATGTATAGGTAGGGAATGTTAAAAAATCCTCCATCCCAAGTGCCATATTTACAAGGTAAGTCACTGATGCTGGTCCACTTCACTTCAAATATAAAGGAATGTTTTCTTAATATTGCAATTTTTACAGTGAGGACTGTATGCACGAAACACAACAGCCATAGATAATACAGTTTTACACTCTGATCTATCAGCACTGTGCTGATGGTTCTGGCTAATATCCGTTTATAGAGGTTTGAAAATGGGGTTTGCCCACTAGTCCTTTATCCTTTTGGAAAAGGAATATTAGTAGTACCTATGGAATATCGCCTGAAGTCTTCTAGCTAGTACTTTGTATATGTAATCCAGTGAAATCACTTTGAATCCTGAATAGGGAGACCCAATAAGCAAAGTTAATGTACCAGAAGATGCTCTGGGAAACCTCTGAAGAAAAGGACTCCTGCTAACCTACTTACCGTTTGAAGTGCAACTGTCCCCAGACTATGGACATTAAATAATGTATATATTCCTAATAAGAAGTAAGAGAGCTTTCAAACATGCCATCCTTGATCGGTCTATCTGCGTTTAACGTAAAATTATTTATTATTAAATAATCAATTGTTCCTAATTTTTACTGACAGTCTACTGACTGGAATGGTACCAGCCGATTGGAGAAAAAACAATGTAGCACCAATATTTAAAAAGGGCCCAAAATACATCCCTAGGAATTACAGACCAGTTAGCCTAACATCAATAGTATGTAAATTCTTGGAGGAGATGATCGCACCGAAAAACAGAAAAAATGCAAAAAAATCGCACCAAAATTAAAAAATTAAAAATTTGCACCAAAATGCAATTTATCGCACCATATATAAAAAACGCATTAGTGCATTCATCCCAGTAAAAGTGACTGTTCGTGCTTAGAAGAATTGTAACAGGTGACTTTAGTGCTCACAAAATCTTGACAGGTGACTCGCGTGCTCCCCCTCAAGGGTCCCCACTCACCAGCTCCTACTACCCCTACAGGGGTAATACGCATGTAACTCCTTAAGGTAGGCAGGTAACCACTGGTGTCAGCCTCTGCAGTTCCTCGAGCAGCCTTGGGATATCCGAATTGTAGTAAATGTAAATATTCATAATCCTGTTCTTCCAGCCATCCTGAATGATGTGAAGCTGAGCTCTGATGGTCTATTTGCGGTTACTTTAGTGGTACATGGAAGACCACTTGCTGGAATGGAACTAAACTTAGCAATGAAGCCGACTTTCAGCTCAGCTTGCCAATCCTGTTCTCTCAAATGCTCGTAGCACTACAACACATCCAAAGTTGGGGTTCCTAGCACCAAGTGGCCCTGAGATAAGGGCCCCAAAGTCGGGTCGCAAAATGTCATTCTCTGCTCTGCAATATGTTCAATATGGGATCCATTTCCAAAAAAAAAACACAGAAAGAGAGGCAAATGCAAGTATACAACTGCTCTCTCTGCTGCTGCTGCTCACTCTGATCAAAATGGCAGAAATAGTTAAAATTTATTGTGCTTTCTGAGCTTGGGGAGGGTCTTTGTTATCTTAACTAAACGCTTCTAGACGCAAACGCGGCTAAATGCGGCTAAACGTGGCATGCAAAAATGGCATTTCTAAACGCCGGTTTCAGCTTTTAAAAACATGTGTTTAGCAGAGTTTGCACCGGCGTCTCGTGTGCATGAAGCCTTAGATAAGCACCTGAACGACTGCAACATACAGGGATATACAATGTAATACTGACATATAATCACACACATGGGTTGGACTTAATAGACGTGTGTCTTTTTTCAACCTCACCTACTATGTAACTATATAACTATGTAAAATGGGTTTCAGTCAGTCTCTAAAAACCTCATGTACTTTTGGAACTTGAGCATAGAGCATAGTGCAAATGAGTGTACAAGTGTGAACAGGGACAGTTAGAAAGGCTGGGATTCTGCATGTTGAGCGTAGTCAGGCATAGAGAAATGGGAAAAAAACGCTCAAGTGTGAATGGGGGATATTGACTTAAACACCTGCTGTGTTACATTACATTAGATTAGCAGCCTGCTATGCCAAGATTAGGACTGCAATGCCTATGTTTTGAATTTTGAAAATGAATTTCTCTCTTATAGATACAAATGTGAAGGAGAGGTTTGTTTTACAGAGCAAATATTTTGGTGTGCATGAGTCAAGTCTAGGCACAGGTTCACTTTAAATACTCTGCAAACAATTGCTTTTAATAAGTATAAAATCACATGCTTGTTCTGTGCTTAATTATGCAAAGCTTCTTGTGTTCAGGCTTGCAGAATGGCAAAACTCTTAACTTCATTTCAGTAAGTTCAAGCTCATAGCACCCATTTTTAGGGTGCTATTAGGTAGGGCTCCACTTATTTTTTTATACACTCACCAAAGGGCCTCATAGTACAATTTCAGCACCTGCTGAGTTAAATGGTTAGATTCTAATAGGACCTCTACCAGATCCTCTTCAAAATCTTATTCTCATGACCCGTACACACGAGCGGAATTTCTTTCGGAAAAATCTTGGATCGTTTTTCCGACGGAATTCCTCTCAAGCTTGGCTTGCATACACACGGTCACACAAAAGTTCTCTGAACTTTCGACCATCAAGAACGCAGTGACGTACAACACTACGACGAGCCGAGAAAATGAAGTTCAATGCTTCTGAGCATGCGTCAAATTTTTTCCGAGCATGCGTGGTTTTTTGCGCATCGGAATGCATACAGACGAACGGAATTTCCGTCAAGAACTTTTTCTGTCGGAAAAATAGAGAACCAGCACTTAATCTTTTGCTGCCAGAAATTCCGACAGAAAAAGTTGGATGGAGCATACACACGGTCAGAATATCCGACCAAAAGCTCCCATCACACTTTTTTTTTACAGAAATTCCGACCGTGTGTATGCAGCATCAGTCTTTCAGACCCAGTCTGTACTGTTCTGGGCAATATATTTGTAGAAAACAATATCCTGCATTAGTCTCAGAGTCTTATGGAGAAAAAAATATACACTGGTGCTGCATTGTGGGGAGCCTATTTAACCACTTGCCGACCGGGCCATAGCCGAAAGACGGCTGCAGCGCGGTCGGCTAGTTCTGGGTGGACGTCCGTGGGACGTCATCCCAGAATACTGCTATCGCGCGCCCCCTGGGGCGCGCACCCGAGAACTTCCGTGACCGCCGGGTCCAGAGGACCCGGCGCATCATGGATCGCGGTAAACGGCTGCTGATCACGGCCGTTTACCATGTGATCGCTCCGTCAAATGACAGAGCGATCACATGTCAACAGACCGGCGTCATGTCATGACGCCGGTTCCTCCCTCCCCTCTGTGTACCGATCGGTACAGTGCGAGGAGAGAGAGGGAGGGATCGGATGGTAGCACCGCTGTGGGCTGCATGTGTAGTGCCCACAGCGGTGCTCATTGACAATTGCAGTCACATCCATCCATTCCTCCATGCTCAGCCATCCCTGCAATATACCCTGCAATACTCTGCATAATACCCTGCAATACTCTGCATAATACTCTGCATAATACTCTGCATAATACCCTGCAATACTCTGCATAATACCCTGCAATACTCTGCATAATACCCTGCAATACTCTGCATAATACTCTGCATAATACTCTGCATAATACCCTGCAATACTCTGCATAATACCCTGCAATACTCTGCATAATACCCCGCAATACTCTGCAATATACCCTGCAATACTCTGCATAATACCCCGCAATACTCTGCAATATACCCGGCACTACTCTGCAATATACCTGGCACTACTCTGCAATATACCCGGCACTACTCTGCAATATACCCGGCACTACTCTGCAATATGCCCAGCAATACTCTGCAATATACCCAGCAATATACCCTGCAATATACCCTGCACTACTCCGCAATACTCTGCAATACCCCGCAATACTCCGAATTTTTAACCAGTTCCCGCCCACAGTCATTCAACGTCCTTGACTTTGAGCGGGGATATCTGAATGATGGGTGCAGCTACAGGCATCATTCAGATATCAGCTTTTTCAGCCGGCGATTTCCTACACCATAAGAATGATCATAGCGGCTGTTCCACTGCTTGATCGTTCTTATGGGAGGCGAGAGGGGACGCCCCCCCCTTCCCGCCACCCTCCGGTGCTTCTACCGACTCACCGCTACGATCAAAGCAAAGATCATTTTTTTTTTTTTTATTTCAGGCTTCCCAGCCTAGAGGTGAGATGTGGGGTCTTATTGACCCCATATCTCACTGTAAAGAGGACCTGTCATGCCATATTCCTATTACAAGGATGTTTACATTCCTTGTAATAGAAATAAAAGTGATCAAAAATTTTTTTTTTGGGGGGGGAAGTGTCAAACTAAAATAAATAAAGTAAAATAAACAATAAAAAAAAAAAAAAATTTTAAAGCGCCCATGTCCGTGTGCTCGCATGCAGAAGCGAACACATACGCAAGTCCCGCCCACATATGAAAACGGTGTTCAAACCACACATGTGAGGTATCACTGCGAACGTTGGAGCGAGAGCAATAATTTTGGCCCTAGACCTCCTCTGTAACTCAAAACATGTAACCAGTAAAAAATTTTAAAGCGTCACCTATGGAGATTTTTAAGTAGCGACGTTTGGCACCATTCCACGAGAGTGTGCAATTTTGAAGGGTGACATGTTAGGTATCTATTTACACGGCGTAACTTCTGTTTTGTTTTTTTTTAAAGCACAAAACTGTTTTTTCCCAAAAAAACACGTTTGAAAAATTGCTGCGCAAATACAGTGCAAGATAAAAAGTTGCAACAACCGCCATTGTATTCTCTAGGGTCTTTGCTTAAAAATATATATATATAATGTTTTGGGGTTCTATGTAATTTTCTAGCAAATAAATGATGATTTTTACATGTAGGAGAGAAATGTCAGAATTGGCCTGGGTGCTCCAGAATGCCTGGAGGTGCTCCGTGCATGTTGGGCCTCTGTATGTGGCCATGCTGTGTAAAAGTCTCACACATGTGGTATCACCGTACTCAGGAGTAATAGCAGAATGTGTTTTGGGGTGTAATTTGTTGTATGCATATGCGGTGTGTGAGAAATAACCTGCTAATATGACAATTTTGTGAAAAAAAAAAAAAGAAAAAAAAAATCTTGATTTTGCAAAGAATTGTGGGAAAAGATGACAATTTCAAAAAAACTCACCATGCATCTTTCTAAATACCTTGGAATGTCTTCTTTCCAAAAAGGGGTCATTTGGGGGGTATTTGTACTTTTCTGGCATGTTAGGGTCTCAAGAAATTAGATAGGCCGTCAGTACTTCAGGTGTGATCAATTTTCAGATATTGGCACCATAGCTTTTGGACTCTCTAACATTCACAAAGACCAAATAATATACATCAATTTGTACTTATTTTTACCAAAGATACGTAGCAGTATAAATTGTGGCCAAAATTTACAAAGAAAAATTACTAATTTGCTAAATTTTATAACAGAAACAAAGAAAAATTCATTTTTTTTACCAAATTTTCAGTCTTTTTTCTTTTATAGCGCAAAAAATAAAAAACCCAACGGTGATTAAATACCACCAAAAGAAAGCTCTATTTGTGTGAAAAAAAGGACAAAAATTTCATATGGGTAAAGTGTTGTATGACTGAGTAATTGTCATTCAAAGTGTGAGAGCACCAAAAGCTGAAAATTGGTCTGGTTAGGAAGGGGGTTTAAGTGCCCAGTGGTCAAGTGGTTAAATAATACTGCATTTCCAAATTATTTAAACATAATTTATTATTCCTGTTTTTACAGAATAGGTTGTTAAGCTTCTGAAAGGGCACTCTATAATATTTAAGTTTAAATGTAAATAATGTTAATCAGAATTCTTATTTATCCTCATTTATTATGCATCTTTATTTCTGTTTAATTTAGAGACCTAAAGAACATGAAGTACTTTATGCACAAGTAAAACAGAATACATGAAGAACAACTGTTATTGATTTTATGAAATGGACCTTAAACCAATCCAAACACATCTCAGAAAATGTTTAAACAGGATGAAGTAGATTGTAATAGACTGGAGGGAGAATATAATATTGTTTTGAACACAGTGATGCTCTGTGTGTACCATGCAAACCTTATGCATGGTGAGGCCATTGCCTGATGACCTGTCTTGTTTTTTTTTTAGGTTCAATTCTAATGGGACCTCTACAAATTTTTATTTCCAGTCTGTACTGCTGTGAGCAATAAACCACTCACAGGAATAGCAAGTCTGAGAAATATTTTAGATCCCTTTCACACCTATGTGTTGTAACATGCACGCTGTGATGCACCAAAACATACTATTTGCCATCCTATTGTTTTTAATGGGTCTGGTTTATAAATTGCAGCATGTTATGGGAAATAGTTTCTGTACACTTTATTTATCTGTCAATGGGAGAATGCATGACGTGTGTTTATGTGATATTGAGCACATAACTTGAGGAAACACACTGGGAAAATACATGTAAATGCATGAAAATGTGCTTTAAAAAAAATAAACAAGTTTTTTTTTTCCAAGTATTCGTTTTCTTTTATGTAAAAAAAAACATTTGCAGAACATAACTTGAGCGTTTCATTTTAGTATACATCTTCATAAATAGTATACTGTACACAGGGGCAGACTGACAACTCATGGGGCCCCCGGACAATAGCAGATTATGGGGCCCCCGGGCAATAGGAGAAGATTATGGGGCCCCCGGGCAATAGGAGATTATGGGGCCCCCAGGCAATAGGAGTTTATGGGGCCCCCAGGCAATAGATTATGGGGCCACACAGTATACACACACACACATACAGTATACACACACAGACACACAATGTACACACACAGAATACACATACACACACTGAAAAGATACTGGAGAGGCGGGGCAGCTATAATCTTGGGATTTTTAAAAAAACACAGATTTTTACATACTGTCCCTGGTTTTATTGAGGCTGGCAAACCTGATGGGGCCCCTTAGTGGCATGGGGCCCTCGGGCAGTGCCTGAGTGTC